>NW_024429344.1:0-16038 GCF_017639785.1 Mesocricetus auratus
TCATTGCAGTGACTTATTTGTGTGAGGGAAGGACACTTGAGGGACCATAGAACAGAACTCAGGTTGAAAGGCTTAGTGGCAAATAACTTTACCTGTCTATGCCATTGGTCTTCAGTTGTTATAGCCTTGGCTCTACTTTCTTTCTGTTCTCTGATTCCTGGCTGCTGATCTTAATGTAAGCAACGACCTTAGCCTTGTCCCACCCTGCTTACCCTTTGACCTATAAGCCAAAGTCCATCCTTCCTCCCTCTAGATGCTTCTTGTCAGATATCTTGTCACAGGATTAGAAAATATGGAATGAAATACACAATGGGAGACACAATAATTTCCCCTAAAATATTTGATTTTCTCTAGATGTCGGGCAGATAAAATGATTGCACTTGAGCACCAGAGAAGTCCTCCGATTCTTTTCAGAATTCCTCCCCTTTTTTCCTGCTATCTACTTCTCCAAAAACTCTATCATCTGTTTTCTGAGACTTGGACATTTCACTTTCTGACCTCCTTCTCTGCTCTTAATAATAAAAGCCAGCCCTAACAAGAGATTCTGCCTTGCAAGTCAACAGGGAAGGGAAAGAATTCCATCTTTGTCCCTCAAAAGAAATATGTAATGATTTCCTAACAGAGTGGTAGTTAGCTGAGAAAGTAACAGAGTACAATGTGAGTCAAAATTGGAAGTGACTGTACATGGAATAGAAAGGCACTGTGGGTCTGGAAGATAGGAGAGTGAGGATTAGGCTTGAGGCACAGTGAGAGTCAACCAAAATTAAATATTATGAAATGTCAAAAAGATACCTGGTAATTTCTAAAGTGACTTTTAAAAAGGATGCTAAAAGGTGTTTTTTAACCAGGCTTTTAACATTTTAAATGTCCTAGTTTTTAAATATATATTTAAGACCCCCTCTCATGCCTCTCAGCTATTAATTTGATAAACTCTTTGCCTTCAAACACACACACACACACATACTCACAAACACACACACACATTCACCATGTAGGCCTCATTTTCTTTCTCTCAGTGGTGCATTTGCTTCAGGGATACAAATTTGTGCTGAATAGTCAATCAAGGGACACTGGGAGAGACGAACTATCTCTCTCAGCAGTCCTTAGTTGTCTGTATATTCTTTGATTAGGTACATGACATTTCCCCTGTCCTGTGTTAGCCTGTCTATTGATTGTCGGTGTTCATGTCTTGTTTATGTAGCTATATGTACAATCTCACAGCATAATTCCCCATAATACTGCTCTTAAATTTTCCATACCTTGTGGTTTAAAAATTTCCCTGATACTCGGAGGTAAATCCTGTGCTGCAGATGTATGCATTGGGACTGGGCTCTCCACAATCTATTGATGTCTGCACTACGTTCAGTTGTGGTTGTCTCTGATGGTCTTCATTTGATGTAGCAAGATGTAAACTGATAAAAACCCTAGGACTGAACACAAGTAACCTCTTTTTGAGTGATTGGCCAGGGAAGTCCAATTGACTGCCAAAACAAATACGATATTGTTGTTGCCCTTGAATTAATTACTCTCTCTCTCTCTCCCTCCCTCTCTCTCTCTCTCTCTCTCTCTCTCTCTTTCTCTCTATCTGTCTCCCTCTGTCCTGTGTAAAGGAATCACTATTACTGAAGAAAATGCACACATAGAACACACCTAATTGAAAGTCTACTTCCTGAGATCAAGCTTCCATAGTACCAGAAAATATACTGCAAGCTGCCAAACAAAAGAAGCAATTACTAATCCTTCTTAGCTGTAATACTTAAGAACCACAACAATGGCCAGAACAGTAAGACAACATTAAGTGTTCAATAGAGGCAATGACATGTTGTTGGAAACCAACAACTTTGTAATGGGACCTAAGGTCACCTCAACAGAATGAAAACCAACCTTGATAGAGATCTACCTAAATCCCTGGTGCTTGTAATATAATGGAACTTAGTAGACAATGTACTATCACCACATTGCTAGACCAATGTGATTCTGTAACTACATTCTAAATGTTATCCTTATACCCACAGATAAGAAGAGCTATTATGTCTGTTACTTAGAAAAACATTTCTGCAATGAATGGCAATTCTTAGGACATATTTTGATAACACCACATTGATTTAAATCACTTTCTCTTTTAAAAAGTGTCTGAATTTCCTTATCTTTCACAGACAGTAAAACTATGTTTTAGGAAGAAAGGATTCATGCTTACTCTTGGTTGGTTCACTGGGCATTGTGCCATGGGACCCAAAGTAGGCACTAAGAATGAGTGATTACCAGTGAATATGGATGGTGATAAAGAGGGACAATTCTATAAATGTGTTCCAGTTACGGTTATTGTTGGGTTGCTCAGCTAAGAGCTACCTACTCAGATAGTTTTCCTGGCTTTAACATCATATCACTGCTGTTTTCAATCCTGAGTTTGTGGCTTAGCAGTTGCTACCCTCTTCAACTTTCCTAATAAGATACCTATCAATCGTTTTACTTTGACACATGGAAATTGAATCCTTAGATCCAAAGTTTTGGGCATTAGATATGAGAATACATATGAATTACTTAGTAGTGTGGAAAGGTATTCATTTTGCTATTCTTAAACATGGCAAGGCAGTAAATGTATTATGATTGATTCCTCTTTGTATTTCCAACATTCTTGAGGGTGCCAAGCAAATAGAGTGTATAATATTTTCTCCTTGAAAGAATGAATGAATGATAGAGTGAACAAATGGATGAGATCATCTATGGAGTATATACAAACATCTGAAAGAGGTACAGGCCAAGTGTGGTTCTACGAGAATCCCAGTGTTTCACAATTTCAAGTGACCAGGGCTGGAAGGATTCCATCTTAGGTATGAATGAATCAAGCACCAAGAAAGTTAGCAGATGGCACTCAGAAACAATGTATTAGAACCCTCCTGGAGTAGTGGATGAGTGAAGGATGCATCGGGGTTTGCAGTTATATTGATGAGTTCCCAATACATTATTTTTAATGGCAAAGTAAAATGGGGATCACCATAAAGCAGAAGGGAACATGCATGGACTGTCTTGAAGAAAGTGACTCTGCCAAGTCTCTAGGGAGCTCCCACCTCTTAGTGAGAGACAGTGCCAACAGCACATGGTGGAAACCACAGCTTAAGGCAGATAGCCTCAGAAAGTTCTCACTGTACTTTCAGGAATGGGTATGCTTTTGTGTTTGTTCCTGTGTTTGTTTTGAGACTGGGTTTTTCTCTAGAAGTGGAGTCTTTCTTGGTACTTGCTGTGTAGACCTTGCTGGACTTGAACTCAGAGATCTTCAGACCTCTATGTCTCCAGTGCTTGGATGAAGGGTGCTTGCTGCTATTGTGCTGCCAGTAATGAGTATGTGAAAGACCATAAAATAGGGTTGTTCTACTCGAGGAATATGCAGTGGCACTGGCAGATAGAGGAGAAATGTCCGATAAACACTCAGTACCAGGTACTCAGCATTCTACTGGAGTATCCATCTAAAGTGTTGTGTCCAAAAGATTTCTGCTATGGATGGGAAAATCTTTCAGTGGGATAAGGACTCAGACTAGGAGACACTTTGGATTTCTGCTCCTTCTATCAATCACATATTCTAAGTGTAGTGACTGTGCTTGAAGCAGTTCTGTCAAGGGTACTGCTTCCTCTGTGGTCACTCACTGCTTCACATACACAGACGACCTTGACAGGCAGGCCCAATTAATCTCTTACCTCACTGCTTCTTCTACAGGTACCACATGGATTCTGTAGAAACTCCCAGCTAGGGATCTAGAGTAGATGTCAAAGATTTTATCCCCACCACAGTCCTCAAAAGACACATCCTAGCTGCCGCTACATCCTGTGTGTATTTTGGGAGAGATTTATGAAAGCAGACAAAGGACTGCAGCCTCTGGATATAAAATGCATAAAGCTCTGCTGCCACCTGGTGGTCTGGCTGCTGAGATGCCAGATAGCATGGAAGTGGCACATTATTTCTAAATCTCAATAGTCTTTTTATTTTAAGTGTACAACAACTGATCATTTTTCCTAACAAAAGTAGGTCATTGTTGAGTCTCCTATACAGTCTATCACAATAACTATTTTTCTTTTTTATTTAAATTAGTAACAGGCTTGTTTCACGTGTCAATCCCAGTTCCCTCTCCCTCCCCTCCTCCCCTGTCCCCCAATTCTGCCCATTTTCTGCTCCCCATGGAGGTTGAGGCCTTCCATGGGACATCTTCAAAGTCGGTCATGGCATTTGGAGCAGGGCTTAGACCCTATCCCGAGTGTCTATGCTCAAAGATTATACCTCTATGAGGAGTGGTCTCCCCAAGTCCATTTGTGGACTAGGGATAAATACTGATCCAGTACCAGAGGCCCCATTGATTGACCAGACCTCCAAACTCACATCCTCATTCAGGGTGATGGAACAGTCCTATGCTGTTTTCCAAGCTATGAGTCTGGGGTCCATGTGCTCCCCCTTGATCAGGTCAGCTGTTTCTGTGGGTTTCTCTAAATTGGCCTTGATACTTTGTTTGTCACTCCTCCCTCTCTGCAACTGGATTCCAGAGTTCAGCTCAGTGTTTAGCTGTGGGTGTCTGCTTCTGCTCCCATCAGCTACTGTATAAAGGCTCTAGGATGCCATATAAAGTAGTCATCAATCTCAATATAGGGGAAGGACATTTTAGGTAGCCTCGACTATTGCTTAGATTGCTAGTTCAGGTCAACCCTTTAGATCTCTGGACATTTCCTAGTGCCAGATTTCACTTTAAAGCAATAATGTCTCCCTCTATTATGGTATTTCTTTTCTTGCTCTCTTCCATTATTTCCCTGACTTGATCTTCCTGCTCTCTCATGTCCTCCTCTTCCCTCCTCTTCATTTTTAAGCTTTTTGTTTTCCTGTTTTTGGTAGTAGTGGTAGAAAACAGACCCAGATAATTATGCATGGTTGGCAAGCTCTGCAATCCCCTGTACAGCAAAAGCCATATTTAATATGGGATCCTTCTTTGCCATGGGAAATAAAGAAAACATTTTAGAATTTTAAAGTTTTGAATCAGGTTTTCTTAAACCCTGAGTCCTTTCCTATGTCTTAGTATTTTGACCATTACATGTAGTCTCTTGAAGAAATGTTTCCAACAGCAGTTAGCTCTTCCTATCCCTGGCAGTCTTGGAATAGTGTGTGTGACTGCAGCAGAGCCCGAACAGTTGTTAAGTTGTGTGGGGAGTGAAGGTAGCCCTGAGTGAATGTGTAGTTGACATGAGCTTAGCCATGTCAAGTATTCCAATGCCTTAGACCAATAGGGATTGGCAAAACCTTCCTTGGGTCAGCTCAGAGGGGTGGCAAAACCTTCAAAGATCTGACATCAAGTGTTGACAGTGTGATCAGGGCTTAGCAAAATGTTTACTCCTTTAAGGTGACTGCAGCCTAAGATCCCTTACAGAGACTTCCTAGAGAGATTGGCTAAACCTGCCTCATTGTTCATCTTCATAATACAAGCCAACCTCCTGGATGCAGATGTATAAAAGAAATGAGTCGGCTTTAATCCTGCTGTTGCACTTGCTCCTCTCCTTCACAATAAGCACAGACAACCAATCTCGGTATGTGTTCCTGTGTCTGACCATCTGTATTGTATCATTACCCTGTATAAGTCAGTCTCTGGGCCCTGCAGGATGTGGCCACTCTAAATTGTCCTGGAGTGTGGAAGCAGCTTCATCATGAGTGGCAGATCTACAGGTTTACAGAATGTAATTACTAGGCCAGGTAGCTCACCTTTACTCAAAGCACACATATATTTTTTGTGTTACCATAAATAATTCATAGGAAAGATGTTTATGCACAAAAAGTTTACTCTACATTGATCTGGAAAGTCTGACTCTAGGAGCAGGGTAAAGCATGGCTGTGTTCTGCTGAAAGTTCTCTTACAGTTCTCCTTGGCTAGTTTAATGTATCACCACAGAACAGAATGCAGAGAGAGAGAGAGTGGGCTGTCTCCCTTGTGACCATTATAAGGTCACCAATCCTATTAATGAGTGCCTCTTATGATACCATAAAATCCTTATTATTTCTGAAGAGTATACTATTTATTAAAGTTTATTTCCTTTATTCTTCCTTTTTCTGCCTTTTTCATTTATTTACACAGGATTTCACTATGAAGCCTCACTGTCCTAGAAGTCACTTTACAGACAGACTGCCTGCCTTGAATTAATAAACCCACACTTATCTTTGCCTCAGAAGTGCTGGGATTAGAGTTGAGCTACACCACACAACTTTAGGCTGCCTTGTAAGTCCATGAGTTAGGCATCAATTTTATATTTTGTATTTTGAGAACACACACAAATATTTTATAGTACTTCTTTACATGAAACAAAAAGTTCTCAGCTGACAGGGCTCTGAATTCTGGGGAATGCATTCGTTCTGTATCCTCTGGCATACCCATGAATCAAGGTGATTGCTGTTCTAAGGAGTCTGGGATTGAATCTTCATTTCACCTTCCATGCCTCTGCTCTGAGGCTGGGGATATAGGGAGGGTGGCATGTTGACTAATGAGAGACAGATACCTGCTGTAGGGCCACAATGATGAAGCGCAGAGGAATCAGAGGGGCTGCCTGAAGCAGACAGCTAGAGGAAGCAGTATGAGACAGGCCTCCTCTGTGACTGAAAAGTGAGTGCTGGGGAACGGATGTCTCTTCAGATACTGTGGTGCAGATCACATATACCTCAAATTAATGGTGGCATCACTAGCTCCCCCATTCTTACTTGGGGTGGCTTCTTCATGATCCCTGACACAGAAGAGGGCTCTCAGGAAATCATACATCCTATTGTTCAGAGAGTAGCCAGGATGCTGATTCTGGTCACTGCAGAGCTGACTCCGTGGCTCTCGTGAGATGATTTTCTTTCAGAAGTGTGACTCACACAAGATTGGTAAATTCTGTAGTTGTATATGACATCTTGCCTCATTTGGGAACTCTGGCAGATTTGCCTTTAGGATTTTTATATTGTTTTCTAACTAACAAGATGGCAATGACAGTGTGCACAGACCAGTCAAATATACAGTAGACTGCAAGCAGTGTTGTATCCACATGATTGGAGGACCCCAGGAGGATCAGGAATTGTGGTTATTACATGTGCCTTTGGTACTTTAAGAACCCAGTTTTGGGGATATATCAGAGACCTGCATTTAGTTAAACTCCTTAGACAGATCTTGAGCAGTCAGGGATGACTTTGCAGTAGAGGAAAAGCATACTCTAAATTCTGGACATGCTTTTCCAGTGGGACTTCCAGGAAGTAATGGAGGTTTCCGGAAGTGCGTCCCTGGTGATGGTCACTGCAAAAATACAGAATACAGACAGAAAGGACAAAACACCAATAGAAGAAGCAAGGTGAGTTGTTGTGGCCCTAGACTCAAAATGTGGTAGTATCTGTGAATGGACATGAGATGGGAGAGCTAGTGTGTATAAAGTTAAAAATAAATACACATATACAGATATTGGGGTTCACTCTTCAAGCAGAAGATCAGAAAAGCAAGTGTCAGCTATCGCGCTACTTAAGATTGATATGGCTGAATCATGAGCTCTCCCAAACCTCAGACTGAATCCATTCCTCAGTGTGGCTGCAGAATCCTGAGCCTTCAATGTCCTCCTGTCCTCAATGTGACTGAAGAATGAATGACTGACATTGAGTGCTGAAGACCCTGCTCATATCTTTTATGTCCCACTAGTGCTGGAATTAAATGTGTATGATCCCAGAAGCTGAGATCATCATTGTGTGAGTTGATTCTCTTTAGACCTGGATCAATCTTATGTAGACTTGGGTAGTCTTGAACTCACAGAGTTTCTTCTATGTCTTAATCATGCGTCCTAGGATTAAAGATGTGTACCTCCAAGTCCTAGTTTCTGACTGCTGAGATTAAAAGTGTGGATTACCATTGTATAACCTCTATAGCTTGAGGCTGATGTTGTTTTCTGAATCCTCAGGCAAGGTTTTATAAATCATAAATAATGTATCACCACAGGTGTGTACAAAGACTTTTCCCGGGAAACACAATACCCTGAATTCAATTCAAGTTCAAGAGGGTCAAAGACCTCAACATCAAACAAGATACACTGAACATGATAGGAGAAAAAGTAGGGAATAGCCCATTGACACAGGAGACAACATCCTGAAACTAGCTCCAGTAATGCAGGTGCTAAGATTAACAAATAATAAATGGAACCTTATGAAATTGAAAATCATCTGTAAGACAAAGGACAACACCAGGGGACAAAATAGCCACCGACAGAATGATAAAATATTTTCATCAACTCCATATCCAACAGTGTGTAATATCAAAAATATATAATGAAGAAAAGAAGCTAGACATCAACAAACCAAATGATCTAATTTAAAAATGAGGTAGAAGATCTGAACAGAGTATACCCAACAGAAGAATCTTAAATGGCTGAGAACTATTAAATGTTCAACATTCTTAGCCATCTGAAAAAGGCAAATCAAAACGACTCTGAGATTCCACCTTATACTTCTCAGTAAGTTAAAGTCAAGAACACATGTGACAGCTCTTGTTCTGTTCATAGGGGTTTAATTCACAGGAGTCAGAATCTAAATCAACCTACATGTTATGAAAATTATGGAGTATTACTCAGCAGCTTTATAACAAATGTCATCATGAAATTTGCAGACAAATGGATGGAACTAGGGAAAAAAGCATCCGGAGTGAGGTATCTGAGACGCACAAAGACAAACATGATATGCATTCACTTCATAAGAGTATTTAAATATAAAGTAAAGGATAATGATGCTACAGTCAAAGGAGGGCTCAAGGGGAAAGCATGGATTTCCCTGGGAAGGGGCAATAGAATAGAATTTGCAGGTGACATGGGGTCAGATGAGGATGACAGCAGGACGTATCAGATGAGGAAGGATGGACAGAAGGAAAGAGTGTAGGGAGAGATGACAGGAAATGGGGAGCAATTGATGGGTAATGTGGAAATCTGAGCAGTGGAAACTACATGCAACCATGAGGGTGACTCTAAAGTAAAGTAGGATACAGAGACCTGAAGCGGCCAACTTACTTAATGAGGCAAGGCTTCCACTGGGGGGGACTAGGATACCAATCCAGTCACAAACCTTCAACCCTGTCTGTCTTGCCTGTAAGATGTGTTGGAGTAAAGGTGACACAGAACATGTGAGAGTGGCCAAATTGAGATCCACTCAATGAGAGAGAGAGAGAGAGAGAGAGAGAGAGAGAGAGAGAGAGAGAGAGAGAGAGAGATTCTACTTCCTAGGAACCTAGGAACCGAGGTCTGGGAACTCCAGGCTGGATACCCTTAGTATAGAACCAAATATGACTGGCAAAATAAATTGAAATGGAATAAAACTCAATTGATTCCTAATGAAGTTCTTCTATACTCATATATCATTAACTAGCCCAATTGTCAACAGAGAGGCTTCACTCAGCAACATATGGGAGCAGACACAGATACCTACAGTCAGATATTAAGCAAAGCCATTGGCATAAACCATGTCTTCAACAAGCTCATATAAGAATACTTTCCAAAATTAAGAAAAGACACACCCTACAAACACAATGAGAACACAGATCACCAAACAGTCAACACCAGAAAAGAAAATCCCCACAGTACAACATAGTTAAAGCACTAAGTATACATAGCAAAGAACATAAATCGAAAGGTGTAAGAGAAAAACTTCACATCACATGTAAAGAAAACCTTAACAGAATGACAGCTGATTTCTCAATGGAAACAACGGAAGGGCCAGGAAGCAATGCGTTTTAAACCTAGAAAACTATGACTGATGTCTTAAATTAACTCACCCAGCAAAACTATATGCCATGATTGAAGCAGAAAGAACAAATTTCCATGATATTGACAGACTAAAGAATTTTATGGCTTGTCGACACACCTAAAAAGTATTGCATGGTGTACATGTACCACCATGTCGATACCCGTTAGTCAGTTGAAGAATATTTAGGTGGTTTTCATTTCCTAGCTATTGTGAATATAGTTACAATGAATTTGAATGAGCAAATATCTGTGGAGCAGTATATCAAGTCCTTTGTACCAATATCAAAGAGAGTTCTAGGTGGGTCATATGCTGGATTAATTTTTTTTTGGTATTCTCCACCTGATTTTCAAATTGAATGCAGCAGTTTGCTATCCTCCTGACAGTGAATAATGGTTTCCCCCTCATTCCACTCCAGCATTCATTGTCAGTTGTTTTGTTGGTCTCAGAAATAACTTACATATTTTATATAAACTTATATATATATATATATGTACACATGTATATATTTATATATGCTGTGACAGTTGAGCTGACAATAAATTCACAGACTAATGAATTCTCTAGTACTAGGCATGTAATATTTCCATTTGAGCTGTTAGTCCAAAGTATTCTAGAAGCACTGTATGGATCACTGTTGTTGCCCTTAGTTGCTTCCTAAGGGTTAATTGTAAGTTCCTATTCCTGAAGCCACCATGCACTTCAGACCGAGAACTCAGAGGACAAGACCTGGATCTAACCTGAAGGCATGCACTACAATGACTTGTCAAAAATCAAAAAAAAATATTTGAAAGATTCAAAACAAGCCAAGCTGGCAGTATATCAGAGTGGGTGAGGACACCTGCTGTCAAACCTGGTGAATTCCATCCTGAGATATCAGGGGCCATATATTTTGGAAATATTTCAAGCCAGCCACTTGTTCTGGAGATCCCAGAATTTCTATTGTCTTTTAGATGTTTGCTAGTAGGCATTGGATGACCTAACCTTATTAGGGAATTGCTCCTATTCTAAATAACAATAGCTTTGGGGAAGTCTACACCTACCCTGAAAGCTGGTGAGACATGCTGGTGTGGAGTGCCCGAGGGCTTGATTACTTGCTGCAAAGAAGTGTCCCCACTAGGATTAACAGAAATATTTGCTACCAGCCCTTTACACGTGACAATAGATGTCTTCTGCCATTGCACCCTTCGACATTTCAGTGGTTGCTTAAGATGATGCTACAATAAACTGGGGCCTTCACTATTAACTGATTGCGTTCCTGATATGACCAGGTGTCTCTTTCTCATCTTTAATGCAGTTGGATAGTCAGCCTATCCAGCACCCACACTCAGGGTCAGAATTGGTGCTATTTGGCTGGTTCTGATCACAACCCCAAGACATCAGTCCGTGATGAATAGCCCCTGCAATGTGAGGCTAATACAAATAGAACCTGACACTGGGGCCACAGTGTGGGATATACATACAACTGCTTTGATCACACAGATTCCTCTGAACACCAACTTTCAAAATACCAGATGGCAAATGCAAGCTGATAAAGGAGGGAAGCAACCAGTAGTCTTTCCCAAATGTGACACCTATGAACCACAAAAATAATCAGCATGACAATATACACTAAAAGTGCAATAGTAAGCTCATATCTTGACAATAATCAACAGCAGTGTAATCAGACTTAAGTCCTATTCAACAAGAGGGAAATCACACCTGTTACTGGAAACCTATCCAATTTCCGAGCTAGTGAGATCATGTAGCACAGAGAAGGGCATTCTGTGGCAACTCTAGTAATCCAGAATAACTCCTAACAGTATTCTAAATACTCATTTGTATTCTCAAGGATAATTCTGGCTCTCAACCTTCAATAAAGAAGTTTTTATTTACACCAGACAGGGACCATAACAAAACAACACAACTACTCAAAATAAAAAGAACAACTGATACTGAGGTTGTTAAAACAAATGGACACATCTAGAATACAACACTTGTACCTTGTGCTCAGAGAACATCATGGGAGTGGAGTAGAAAGGTTGTAAAAGCCAAAGTACCAGTGAGATTGTGTCTCCTAAAAAGGACAGTGTTGCTTCACACATGGCACCTTACCAATAGTAGTGCCTAGGCACAAGCTGGGCAAGTACATTACCTCTAGAAATGGTAACATGAAAGGAAGAAATCCCAAGGTTCCTCAAACCTACAGCTACATATATCTATGAAGTGCTGAGAGTGGAAGAAACTGTCTTCCCAGTATTGAGACCCCTAACTGGTTATTAAAAACCAAGTGTTTATTCCTGAAATTATACATATACAAGTAATACTAAATAGGATGCAGCAGGTTGTTTTAAATATTTATGTGTCAATAAATGTAATATGTAGGCTTAAAGAAACAGAGGAGGTCATGCATTAGAGAGGAGATGAGCCAAGGTACATAGAAGGGATGAGAAGGACAAAACCAAACGGGGAAATTACATTTTAACTGAGATATAGATTAGAGATAATACTACATAAAATGAAATTTAAAGACACAGTCTGAAACTCTTTCGTGAAAACAGATGAACATAAGCTCATACAAGAAATTTCTGAAAAGGGCTGCATAAGCTCAGGATAGAATACTAAAACTTGACAAGTAGTATTATATGAAATGTAAAAGATATTGTACAACAATAAACCGAGTATAGAACTGAACTACAGCATGCCTGTAGTTCTTCACAGAAATTGAAAGTCCAATTATCAGCTTCATATGGAAACCAAACTAAACCTAATCAAAGCCAAGGATATCTAAGACATTCAAGAATTTTGTTTTAAAAACAAAGAATTGCTGAATATCTAACCATTCCAACTTTTGAGCTATATTAAAAATCTGTAGTAATAAAAATATCATGATATTGACAAAAAAAAACACCAGAGATGGTGATCAATGGAATCCAGTTGAAATCCAAAAAATAAATCCAGTCACTAAATTTAGCACCCTGCAAAAATCTCACCTCCTAGTGGATCACAGACATTACTAAAAGTCCCGAAAACATGAATCCGATAGAAGAGAAAATGTGGGATATGTATTTGTTGACAAACGAAAAGAATTTCTGAATAGGACACACAGAGGCACATCTCAATTAATAAATAGAATCTCATGAAACTGGAAATCTTCTCTAAGGCAAAAGACACCATACAGGGTGGGCAATGACCATTACCAGTTGTACATGGGAAAGAGAGGATTATTATCTAGAATATATAAAGAACTACAAATTAAAAAAAGACACCAAGAAAACAAGCACCTCAAGTAAAAACGAGGAAGCATGAAACAAAACAGAATTCTCAAAAGATTAAACACAAATAACTGAAAAATCAACAGCTATAGCCATTGGGGAAATGGAAATGAAAACTGCTTTGAGATGTTGACTTACTCCAATCAGATTGGCCAAGATCAGTGAATCAAATGACTGCACATACTGGTGAGAATGTCAGGAATGATGGGCATTTACTCTTTGCTAGTGGGAGTGCAAGCCTGTACCCCCACTATGGAAATCACTGGAGGGGTTTCTAAGAAAGCTTAAAATTGGTATACCATAAGATCCAGCTATACTACTTTTCAGCATATACCCAAATGATTCTACATCCTCCTACAGAGACAGTTGCTCATTCACGTTCTTTGTTATTCTATCCATAATAGACAGAAATTGGAAACAGATTAACTAACCAACAAGTAATGAACAGAAAAAATGGGGTATATTTCTACAATGGAATATTATTCAGCTGTCAAAAAGGCAAAATTAATGGGTGGTGGTGGCCCACACCTTTAATTCAAGCACTTAAGAAGGAGAGGCAGGAGGATCTCTATGAGTTCAAGAACAGCTTGGTCTATAGGAGGTAGTTCCAGGACAACCTCCAAAGCTACAGAGAAACCTGCTTGAAAGAAAAAAAAGAAACAAAACAAAAAAACAAAAGTATGAAATTTTTAGGAAAATGGATGGAGCTAGATATAATGATTCTGTGATTTCCCAGACAGAGAAATATAAATATTGCATATTTTCTCTTATAGGTGGCTATTAGCTTTTAAGTTTACATGTGTTTTAGAATCCACATAACTGTAGAATTCAGGTACCTTGTAAGGGACCAGAGTGCAGGAGGGGATCTTCAAAAGAAGAGAAAATATAAAGTGATGAAGTATTAACAGAACACTAGAAGGCCTGAATGGGAAATGGTATGGGAAGGCAAGGTAAAGAGGGAATTGGGGAGAGGGCTTGAACTACTACAAAAGCCATTTTGTAAGTCATAAGGAACTTTAGTATGGTAGAAGCTTTCAAAAATGTATACGTTGTCTTCTTTTGGTTTTAGGCTTGTTTTTTTTTTATTTGTTGGTGTTCTCTCTGTGTGTGTGTGTGTGTGTGTGTGTGTGTGTGTGTGTGTGTGTGTTTGAGGGATAAGAGAGACAGAGAGAGGGGGAACATAAATTTATATTGGAAGAGAAGTGAAGAGGATCTGGGAGGAGTCAGGGGAGTGCAAAGTATATGACTACAATATGTTGTTTAAAAAATGGAATTGAGATTTTAAAAACGAATGAAATTATATTGTTTCTAGAAAAATGGATGCAACTTAAGATCACCATATTAAGCAAATTGAGACACAGAAAAATAAGTATTTTATTTTCTTTCATTTATGTAACCTCTATTTTGTATAGAAACATAGAAAACTTTATAGAACACATATATAACACGGAAACAGAAAAAAAACAAGGAAACTGTAGCAGGAAGTAGAACAGAGAAACTGAACAAAGTAAGAGTTTGGAAAGTGGAAATGGTAATAGCATACTTAAAAGAAACTGTCTTTATGAACTCAAATGAGCTGTACAATAAATACTCACTAAGTGAAAATAAAGGCTTTAGAGGCAAAAGAGACTCATGGGGGAACCCTGGTTCCTCAAGGTCCAGCCTGCCTGAAAGACCCCTATTCCCTCCCACTTGTGGTGCCAGAGTTGGACTGTCCATATAACAAGCAAGTAGACAATTATGAAATCAGAGAGAAAGAGAGGCAGAATGCTTCACATGCTTCGGTAAGACACAGTTCTGAAAAGGCAAGGAGTCTGAGGAATGGACTGATTTTGGTATCCTGCTTGCCACCCACTACCAGTGTGATGTTGGGGCCTGGCTTGCTGCCTAAAGGTATATCTGAGTCTGTGACCGATGACATGATGTTGCACAGCATGGCCCATATTGCCAACAAGGCCACCACCTCTAACCATGGTTGTGTACATGGGCCACACTGTCACCAGAGCCATGTGTATCTGAGGTTTCTGTGCTGCCACCTGGGGGATATGATGACATTGGGCAAGCGTTGCTGAAAGGAGCCAATAGCCAGGGGCCATGTAGATGTCCAAGGCTTCAGTAACCACTGAAAGCCTTGTGGAAGATTGGTTCTTGTCAAACACCTGAGTCCATGTTGCTCTCAGAGGACCATGTTTCCACTGGGGCTATACTAATCTGGATGGCCTTTACCACCACCCAGAGCCATGGTGACATCCAAGCCTGGGTTATGGAAAGAAGCTAAGTGTGGGTCCGTGGCCCTACCACAGCCAGGGTGGGTCTGAGTTGATGCCAGGGGAATGGGGTTTCTGTTTTGACCATGCCCATTTGGGTGGGCTGCGCTGCTACCTGGGGTCACAATTATGTCCTAGCCTGGGCTGTTTATGGGACCATGTCTGTGTCCGAGGTCCTACCACGGCCAGGCTCTGTGATGTCTATGATTCTTGGTGCCACCAAAGGCCATACAGACACCTGGGGTCTAGGCTACTACCTAGGGCAATGTATGGGAACCAGGCACTGCCACAGCCAGGTTCTGTGTTGCTGTCTGAGGCTCTTGAAAACATCAAAGGCAATGCCAATGCCACGGGTCTGGGATGCCACCTGTTGCCATGTTGGTGTCTGAGTGCCTTCCTACCACAGGAGTCAGGCCTCCCTACATGAGGTTGGGTACAGGCTGCTGCTGTGAGCCAGCTCTGTGTCAATGGCTCAACAGCAGCGATGGTCTGGTTTGATGTTCCTTGCTCATGTTGCCACAGGGAGTCATAGGAAACATGTTTTGAAATCCTAGGACCATGCCAAACCAGCCATATCCCTCACTGGCCCCCAGGTATCTGGCCCAGCCCCTCATTGAACACTATAGCAGGAGAGTTGTTGCTGCCCCCCTCCGCGGAAGACCTAACCCTAACCCTGGGGAAAGACGGCCCCACCCCACAAGAAAGGCATGGGAGAGCTGGCCCCATTGGCATGGGCCTAGGAGAGCTGGGTCTGCCA
>NW_024429345.1:0-4817 GCF_017639785.1 Mesocricetus auratus
GAGATCAACATTCTGTCACATATGGGATTAGTGGATATTTTTTCCCATTCTGCCCATTCTGGGGGTTCCTTTTTGACTTGATGACTGTGTTCTTTGCCTTAAGAAGCTTCTCAGTTTCAGGAGGTCCCATTTATTAATTGTTGATATCACTGTCTGTGCTACTGGTGTTATGTTCAGGAAGCTGTCTTCTGTACCAATTCGTTCAAGGTTTGTAGGAGGAAGGCTGATGCCGCCATTAAACTTGTGACTTATTAGAGGCGCATACAGATGAGGTAATAAAAGAGCGGTTTACCACACCACTAACCACACCCACTTTAGGCAGGACTAAAGACGTATACGGCTGGACGTAAAGACGTATACGTACGTAGGCGGAACTACGTCACTAGCCAAGCCCACTTTTGGGCATGGCTAGGGGCGCTACGGGGGAAGGCATAAAAGACAGCACACAGGAAGTCTCAGTCTCTTTTCCTGGAGTTCGGCTTCCGGTTCTGCCACTGAAAACTGCTCCTCTGGGTTTGGTATCTTGTGAGTAATTTTCTACATTAAATACTTAGCTTTACTGTCAGTAATTGTGCGTCGCGTATTGTTACAGCGTCTGTTAAATCCTACAGTTTGGTGTCAGAATTAATCCTGTGTCAGCTAGGAATTATAGACAAGCCTTTAGTGGTAGTAAGAATATAGTAAGACAGTACAGAAAACAGATGCCAAATGTACAGGCTGTACAGAAGCAAGATTCTAGTGCCAAACCTACAGAGCAACCAAAAGCTCTACCATTAAAATGGCTGACAGATGAACCCGTCTGGGTGGGTCAATGGCCTATGACATCTGAGAAGTTAGAGGCTTTGGAGAAGTTAGTTCAGGAACAGCTAGATGCTGGACATATTGAGTAATCAACTAGTGCATGGAATTCGCCTGTTTTTGTTGTCAAGAAGAAGTCTGGTAAGTGGAGAATGGTTACTGATCTTAGAGCCATCAACAAGGTAATTTAGCCTCTGGGTTCTCTACAACCTGGGATGCCGTTACCTTCTCTAATTCCTAAGGATTGGCCAATTATAGTTATAGACTTAAAAGATTGTTTCTTCACCATACCGTAACAAGAAAACGACAGAGAAAAGTTTGCCTTCACGGTACCTACCTATAATAATTCCCGTCCGGTACAGAGATTCCAGTGGAAGTTACTACCTCAAGGAATGTTAAACAGTCCAACTTTGTGTCAATATTTTGTGAATAAACCTCTAGAAATAATTCGTAAAAAATTTCCACATTCGTTAATATATCATTATATGAATGACATATTATTGTCTGATTCAAATAAGGATACTTTGGAAAAGATGTTTGAGGCAGTAAAGGAAATTTTGCCTCGCTGGGGATTACAAATTGCCCCAGAAAAAATACAAAGAGGAGATTCAATTAACTATTTAGGTTATAAAATAGATGCTCAGAAAATTAGACCACAGAAAGTACAGATCAGAAGAGATCGTTACTGGACTCTTAATGATCTTCAAAAACTATTAGGAGAAATCTCTCAATTACAGACGATTATTGGTGTAGAAGGGCATGATTTAAAACACCTGAAAATGGCTTTAAAAGGAGATAAAGACCTAAACAGCCCACGAGTACTATCAGCTGAGGCTGAAAAAGAATTAGAATGGGTAGAAAAGAGAATATTAGAAGCACATGTGGACCGTGTGGATCCAAATCTGGACTGTATTCTGGTTATTTTACCATCTAGAGAATACCCCTCAGGAATATTAATGCAGAGGGAAGACATCATTCTAGAATGGGTATTTCTGCCACATAAACAGAATAAAAAATTGAAAACATATATAGAAAAGATCTCTGATTTGATATTAAAAGGTAAATTAAGGCTTCGTCAACTGACTGGGAAAGACCCAGCTGAAATTATTGTACCTTTAACGAATGAGGAAATTTCCTCCTTATGGAAGGATAATGAGTATTGGCAAATAGCTTGCAGTGACTTTTTGGGAAGTATTAGTAATAACTATCCCAAAACAGAGAGAATCAAATTCATAAAGAAAACAATTTGGATTCTTCCACGTATCGTGAGGCAAACACCTATTTCTGGAGTTCTTACCTTCTACACGGATGCAAACAAATCAGGTAAAGCAGGGTATAAATCAGGAAATATAAGTAAAGTAGTTCAAAGCCCTTACAACTCCGTACAAAAGGCAGAGTTATATGCCATTCTCATGGTACTTAAAGACTTTACAGAGCCTCTCAATATAGTCACGGATTCTCAGTATGCAGAAAGAGTTGTCCTGCACATTGAGACTGCAGAATTTGTTCCTGATAATACAGAATTAACCTCATTGTTTTTACAATTGCAGGAAATCATCAGAAACAGGACTCATCCTATATATATAACACACATCAGATCCCATACAGGTCTGCCAGGTCCTCTGGCACAAGGCAATGATGAAATTGATCGTTTATTAGTAGGTAATGTGTTGGAAGCTTCAGAATTTCATAAGAAACACCATGTTAACAGCAAAGGTTTAAAGAAGGATTTTTCTATCACCTGGCAACAAGCCAAAGAAATAGTAAGAAATTGTCCCAGTTGCTCATTGTACAATCAAACTCCATTACCAGCAGGTTGTAATCCTAAAGGTGTTCACAGAAATGAACTTTTGCAAATGGATGTATTTCACTTCCCAGAATTTGGCAGTTTGAAATATGTACACCATACTATAGACACGTACTCAGGCTTCCAATGGGCTACTGCCCTCAGCTCTGAAAAAGCTGACTCTGTTATTACACACCTCTTAGAGGTAATGGCTGTTATGGGTATACCTAAAACAATAAAAACTGACAATGGTCCAGCATATGTCTCCAGTAAATTGGAACAATTCTTCAAATATTATAATATAAAACATGTAACTGGTATACCTTACAATCCCACAGGACAAGCAATAATTGAAAGATCTAACCGAACCTTAAAAGAGATGCTTCATAAACAGCCAGGGAAAACAAAGACACCTAAACACAGGTTACACAATGCTTTACTAACGTTGAATTTTCTTAATGCTGATGAAAAAGGACAAACTGCAGCAGAAAGACACTGGACTACAGAGAAGACTTCTGAACTGAACCAACCGGTGTATTTTAAGGATGTTATGACCTCAGTCTGGAAACCAGGATATGTGTTACGTTGGGGAAGGGGTTATGCTTTTGTTTCCACAGGAGAAGAAAAGGTTTGGGTTCCATCAAAATTAATTAAAATTCGATCAGAACAGAAAACATCTCAGGAGGAGGAAGATAACAGCCCATCTACAAATTCATAGTCCACCATGGGTAAAGTGACCTCCTAAAAGGAAAGAGAAGTGTTTTGTTTTTGTCTTCACAGGTAAACTCAGCAAAGAATACTGGACATATGGATTCCTGTAGAAGAATGAATAGCTACCCTGAGGACCATCAAACAAACAGTAACTCACTGTGTGGTATCAAAGTCTAAATCTCTCTATATTGTTTTTTCATAGTACCCTTTTATCTTTATTTCTTCACATACCTCAGTCCCCATTCATTTAACTGAAGCTGGCTTTGGAGTTGGATTGGCTCTCCTACTCTAAACTCAAGCATATTATTTAAATACGATTCAGAATTTCTGTATTATATCAAAGAGCCATTGATATAAGACAGAAGAAATAAAATGAGGGACTGTTATCTGTGGATTTCTTTTTCTGAACATTCTAATTTCCTCCAGGTTTTCCATCTTCCATATTGTCACCTCTTTTGTATGCATACATATGAAAGTTAAAATATTTCTTTGTTAACATTAATGTGTGAGTTTTCCAGAGAACAAGGGATTTCCTGACAGCCATCTTCAACTGCTTCCTGAAAGAGAATGAGGATCCACTTCCTTGACTTCACCTGATTCGACTGGAGGCATCTGAATTGCCCCACATCATTGACTCCACCTGACAAGCACTATCCTGAAACTGGCTTGAAACTACATCACTCTACACAACTCCTGACCAAGAAACTGCAACAGCACATCTTCTACAATCTGACCAGAACTTCAAGATAAGAGCTTCAATCAACACTAGAACCCTAGCCAGGAACTTCAATCAAGCATCTCCTGCCATACTGAGACTGTCTGATCTACCTAGATTTTGTTATACTAACATTTTCTTTTCACAGGTCCCCATGAAATTATCATCGTCCCATCTCAGCAGGAAGTAGTTTTGTGAATTCCACGCCCCCTCTCCCTACTAATGATATTATAAGATAGTTTACTCCTGTCAGTGTTAGTTTTCAATTATTTTAGAGTTGGGATTGGAAGGAGGTGTTCATATTTGGGTGTTTCTTTCAGATAAGTTTAGGTTTAGATAGAAGTTTGATACATTTTGTTCATGGACACAAGTTAGTTGTCCTTTTTTAGACTAAAAGGGGAATTGTAGGAGGAAGTCTGATGCCGCCATTAAACATGTGACTTATTAGAGGCGCATACAGATGAGGTAATAAAAGGGCGGTTTACCACACCGCTAACCACACCCACTTTAGGCAGGACTAAAGACGTATACGGCTGGACGTAAAGACGTATACGTACGTAGGCGGAACTACGTCACTAGCCAGGCCCACTTTTGGGCATGGCTAGGGGCGTTATGGGGGAAGGCATAAAAGACAGCACACAGGAAGTCTCAGTCTCTTTTCCTGGAGTTCGGCTTCCGGTCCGGCAGCTAGCTGAAAACTGCTCCTCTGGGTTTGGTATCTTGTGAGTAATTTTCTACATTAAATACTTAGCTTTACTGTCAGTAATTGTGTGTCGCGTATTGTTACAGTGTCCGTTAAAGCCTACA
>NW_024429346.1:0-72071 GCF_017639785.1 Mesocricetus auratus
TATCCAAGCATGTGCCTACCCCTGCTCTATTTGGAAGTATTTAGGAGCATAAAGACTGACCTGAAACTTTTTACAAGAAATGACCCTGACCATCTTTCCTGCTGCTTAAGAAAAAACATTGTTGATAGCATACACGCAACCCACCCTTATTGTATTTTCACCAAACTGAAACCTATTAGGAAGGTGTGAGTTGAAATTGTGAATTGCCTTTTAGTTCATGTTACTTCTAAATTGAGAATCTTAGATGAGAAACCAAGTGTACAGAGGCTACAAGGACAAAGATATTTCTGTGATGCATTGGGGTCTAGAGGAAGAAAGGAGATGAGTAAAGAAAATTTACAAATATTTTAAAGTTTGGTTTATACTTTAAATTGGTATTAAAATATAAGAGGTTACCAAGTCCAATTCCATAATGAGTGTAGAAACCGGACAAGGTCAATGACTCTAGAGTTCAAGATTAGCCTTGCCTATTTTGACCCTGTCTCCAAAAGCTCAAATGAACCAAAGAAACTAATACATACATTCCTATGAATGCTCATTTCTCATTAAAACAAACCTACACCTGATGTAAAAATGTTAAAATATGTCCTTTGAATTTTAAAGCCATTATCCGGAAATGTAGCTTAGTTGGTTAAAGGTTAGGCAAGTATGTACAAATACTTCCAATGGGGCTGAGTGACTTACCTGTTATGGACCCACCTTTAGAGTTCCTATTGCCAGCAGGGCCAAGCAGAGACTTCAGGCTCAGGACTCCTCAACACAGTCAATCAGTGACTCAAGGCGCCAGGACTCTGAGATTCTAACATTTTATACACCTTCCAACTGGCTCCTCCCCAGGAAGACCCACCCCTCTACAAAAAACTCCCATGTCTCCTCCCACTAAATCCAGTTAATGATTGATTTATTTTATTCTACAGCAGACTGATTGAATCTGACCAATCCTGTTAAAACAAAAACACTAATTTCAAAATCAATATTCCATCTGTGTATAGATTGATTTTTATGTGAGTTTTCATGCACAGTATATACATGTATATATTAGTGTGTGTGATTTTAGTGTATATGTATGTGTTTTATTGTGTGTTTATTGTGTGTGGGTATTTGAGTAAGTGGTGAGTTATAGAGTAGCCAAAGGCTACAAAATTAGCTTTTGTCTCAAAAAACAACAACAAAAAAACAAAACACTAAACAAAAACACACCCCATGAATATTTTGCAGATGAGAAAGTGCCGTGATGGGTGGTAGGAACCTGGAGTCCACCCTAGCAAGTATTTTAGAATCATCAAGAGTATAATGGACATTATATCTCAAAGTGAAATCATCAGCAAAACACGATGGGATGGAAATCAAACAAACACTAATCTTTATTAATACCCTTTTGTCATCCTGAATGGGTTACATACTCTTATTCATTTTAGCATTCCAGATGCTGAGGCAAGAAGATTTCTGTAAGTTTCAGGCCAACCTGGTCCATATAGTGAGAAACTGTCAAACAGCACTATCAAATTCTAAACAGAAAACCGTGGTGCTTTTCTTGAAGAAGAACAATTGAAACCAGGTGCCTTAAATGGTCTTTTATGCTTTTTTCTGTAATGGTCTTTTAGAAAAAAATCCCTTAACCGGCAATCTGACCTTCGATCAGAAGCTATAAAAGATGTTCACACATGTATGGGTTAATATCATTGTGTACAATTGGATTCCATTGCTCCACCTGTCTATTTTTGTGCCAATATCAAACTGTTTTTAGGACTAAAGCTCTATAATAGAGCTTGAGGTCAGGGATGGCGATGCCTCCAGATGTTGCTTTGTTGAGTAAGGTTGTTTTGCCTATCCTGGGTCTTTTGTTTTTCCATACAAAATTGATTATTTTTCTTTCAAGGTCTGTGAAGAATTGTTCTGGTATTTTAATGGGGATTGCATTGAATCTGTAGATTTCTTTAGGGAGGATTGCCATTTTTACTACATTGATCCTACCTATCCAAGAGCATGGGATATCTTTCCATTTTCTGGGGCCTTCTTTAATGTATGTATATGTATTCTGGTGTCTGAAACAAAACAAAAGCAACAACACAACCAACACTAACACAAATGCTAAAAGGAAAACAGTTTAGCAAGACACTGGTAGAACACGCCTTTAATCCCAGCCATCCAGAAGCAGAGGTAGGTGGATCTCTATGAGTATAGTGCAAAATCTTCTACAGAGCTAGTCATGGGACAGGATCCCAAGATACAGAAAAACCCTGTCTAAAAAAACAAAAACTAAAACAAAAACAAACAAAAAGTAAAATACAAAAATCCCAAACCAAACACACAAATATGTATAATTCATCAAAAGTCTATTTATTTATCTAATGTTTAGTAACATGTATATGTCAAAACATTTCTTCATTACAGAGATAAAAGTTCATGACAGGTAATATTTTTTTATTTTCCAGTTTAAATTTAGATAAGAAACGAGGTTGCTTCACAAGTCAGTTCCAGGTCCCTCTCTCATTCCCTCCCCTCCTCCCTTGCCCTCCATCCAATCCCCCCCCGTTATCCCCTCATTCCCCGAGGGAGGGTGAGGCCCTCCATGGGGGTGTCCATAATCTGTCATTTCATATAGGGCAGGGCCTAGACCCTTCCCCAAGAGTTCAGGGTGAGAGTGCACCTCACATTGTTCTATTGGAGTCCAAAGTCCGTGTGTATACTTGGGATGGGTACTGATCTGCTGCCCAAGGCTCAATAGATTCCGTAGGCCTCCTCACTGCAACCCAGGGGGTCTTGATCAGTCCCATGCTGGATTTCCAGGCTGTTGCCTGGGATTCAAGAGTTAACCTTTGTCTGGTCAGCTGTTTCTGGGGGTTAAACCAGCCCAGTCTTAATCCCTTTGATCATCATTCCTCCCTCTCTGTTATTGGCTTTCTTGAGTTCAGCTCAGTACTTAACCAAGGGAGTCTGCCTCTTCTTCAATCAGCCACTAACTGAAGTTTCTGTTTCCCAGACTCTCTGGCCATAGGATTGTAGGCTGGCACTCCCCAGATCTATGTCTAAAATCCATATATGAGAGAGTACATGCAATGTTTCTCTTTTTGTGACTGGGTTACCTCACTCAGGATGGTTTCTTCTAGTGTCATCCATTTGCCTGCGAATCTCATGATTCCATTATTTTTTTCTGCTGAAGAGTACTCCATTGTGTAGATGCACCACATTTTCTCTATCCACTCTTCGGGTGAGGGACATCTAGGTTGATTCCAAGTTCTGGCTATTACAAATAAAGCTGCTATGAACATAGTGGAGCAGACATCTTTGTTGTATGAATGGGCATCTTTTGGATATATGCCTAAGAGTGGAGTTGCTGGGTCTTGTGGTAGGTTTATTCCCATTTTTGTGAGGAATCTCCATACTGATTTCCAAAGTGGCTGAACCAGTTGGCACTCCCACCAGCAATGGAGGAGTGTCCCCCTTTTACCACATCCTCTCCAGCATAAATTGTCATTGTTATTTTTGATTTTAGCCATTCTGACAGGAGTGAGATGGTATCTCAGAGTTGTTTTGATTTGCATTTCCCGCATGGCTAATGATGTTGAGCACTTTCTCTAGTGCCTCTCAGCCATTTTAGACTCCTCTATTGAAAACTCTATTTTTAATTCTGCAGCCCACTTTTTAATAGGGTCCTTTGGTGTTTTTGAAGACTTGCTTCTTGAGTTTTTGTAAATTTTGGAGATCAACCCTCTGTCAGATGTGGGATTAGTGAATATTTTTTCCCATTCTGTGGGCTGCCTTTTTGACTTGTGACTGTGTCCTTTGCCTTACAGAAGCTTCTCAGTTTCAGTAGGTCCCATTTATTAATTGTTGATCTCACTGTCTGTGCTACTGGTGTTATGTTCAGGAAGCTGTCTCCTGTACCAATTCGTTCAAGGGTACCACCCACTTTCTCTTCTAAGAGGTTCAGTGTGGCTGGATTTATATTGAAGTCTTTGATCCATTTGGACTTACGTTTTGTGCATGGCGATAAACATGGATCGATCCGCATTCTTCTACATGCCAGTCTCCAATTATGCCAGCACCATTTGTTGAAGATGCTTTCTTTATTCCATTGTATATTTTTAGCTTCTTTGTCAAAGATCAGATGTTCGTACGTATGTGGGTTAATACCCGGGTTTTCAATTCGATTCCATTGGTCTACCTGTCTATTTTTGTGCCAATACCAAGCTGTTTTCAGGACTATAGCTCTGTAATAGAGCTTGAGGTCAGGGATGGTGATGCCTCCGGACGTTGCCTTGTTGAACAGGGTTGTTTTGGCTATCCTGGGTCTTTTGTTTTTCCATACAAAATTGATTATTGTTCTTTCAATGTCTGTGAAGAATTGTGCTGGGATTTTAATGGGGATTGCATTGAATCTGTAGATTGCTTTTGGCAGGATTGCCATTTTTACATTGCTCCTACCTATCCAAGAGCATGGGAGATCTTTCCATTTTCTGAGGGCTTCTTTAATTTCTTTCTTTAAAGATTCAAAGTTCTTATGATACAGGTCTTTCACTTGTTTGGTTAGCATTACCCCAAGATATTTTATGTTGTTTTTGGCAATTATAAAGGGTGATGTTTCTCTGATTTCTCTTTCAGCCCTTTTATCATCTGTATATAGTAGGGCTACTGATTTTCTTGAGTTGATCTTGTAGCCTGCCACTTTGCTGAAGGTGTTAATCAGCTGTAAGAGTTCCCTGGTAGAGTTCTTTGGGTCATTGATGTAAACTATCATATCGTCTGCAAACAGTGAAAGTTTGACCTCTTCCTTCCCAATTTGTATCCCCTTGATCCCCCTTTGTTGACGTATGGCAATAGCTAGAACTTCAAGTACCATGTTGAAAAGGTATGGAGAGAGTGGACAGCCTTGTTTTGTTCCTACTTTTAGAGGAATTGCGTTGAGTTTCTGTCCATTTATTTTGATGTTGGCTGTTGCTTTACTGTATATAGCTTTTATAATGTTTAAGTATGTCCCTGTTATCCCAGATCTCTCCAAGACCTTTATCATGAAGGGGTGTTGGGCTTTGTCATAGGCTTTTTCACCATCTAGTGAGATGATCATGTGATTTTTGTTTTTCAGCTTGTTTATATGGTGGATTACGTTGATGGATTTTCGTATGTTGAACCATCCCAGCATCCCTGGGATGAAACCTACTTGATCGTGGTGAATGATTGTTTTGATGTGTTCTTGGATCCGATTTGCCAGTATTTTATTGAGTATTTTTGCATCAATGTTCATGAGGGATATTGGTCTGAAGTTCTCTTTCTTAGTTGTATCTTTGTGTGGCTTGGAGATCAAGGTTATTCAAGCCTCATAGAAAGAGTTTGGCAAAGACCCTTCTGCTTCTATTGTGTGGAGCACTTTGAGAAGAATTGGTATAAGCTGTTCTTTGAATTTCTGGTAGAATTCTGCACTGAGGCCATCTGGACCTGGACTTTTTTGGTTGGGAGACTTTTGATGACAGCTTCAATATCCATAGGGGTTATAGGTCTATTTAAATTGCTTATCTGTTCTTGATTTAGTTTTGGCAAATGATAGCTGTCCAGGAAGTCATCCATTTCCTTTAAATTTTCGAATTTTGTGGAGTACAGGTTTCACAGTATGACCTAATGATTCTCTGGATTTCCTCAGAGTCTGTTGTTATGTCCTCCTTTTCATTTCTGATTTTGTTAATTTGCGTGTTCACTCTCTGCTGTTTGGTAAGTTTTGACAAAGGTTTGTCTATCTTGTTGAATTTCTCAAAGAACCAACTCTTCGTTGCATTGATTCTTTGTATTGTATTCCTGGTTTCTACTTTATTGATTTCAGCCCTCAATTTGATTATTTGCTGGCGTCTACTCCTCCTGGGGTATTTTGCTTCTTTGTGTTCTAGAGCTTTCAGCTGTGATGTTAATTCTCTGGTATAACTGTTCTCCTGTTTCTTCATGTGAGCACTTAGTGCTATGAACTTCCCCCGTAGCACTGCTTTCAAAGTGTCCCATAGGTTTGGGTATGTTGTGTCTTCATTCTCATTGAATTTGAGGAAGTCTTTAATTTCTTTATTTATTTCCTCTTTGACCCAGGGATGGTGCAGTTGAGCATTATTCAATTTCCATGAGTTTGTATGTTTTCTGCAATTTGTGTTGTTGTTTAATTCTAATTTTAAAGCATGGTGGTCTGATAAGATGCATGGAGTAATTCCAATTTTTTTGAAGCAGCTGAGGTTTGATATGTTGCCAAGTATGTGGTCGATTTTTGAGAAGGTTCCATGTGGTGGTGAGAAGAAGGTATATTCTTTTTTATGTGGATGAAATGTTCTATAGATATCTGTTAATCCCAGTGGGGTCATTACTTCTAATAAACCCTTTACTTCTTTGTTGAGTTTCTGTCTGGTATTCCTGTCTAATGGAGAGAGTAGTGTGTTGAAATCTCCCACTATAACTGTGTGGGGCTTTAGATGAGGTTTAAGTTCCAATAATATTTCTTTTTTTAATTTTATTTTCCATTTTAAATTTAGATAAGAAACAAGGTTGCTTCACAAGTCAGTTCCAGGTCCCTCTCCCATTCCCTCCCTTCCTCCCGTGCCTCCCCCCGTTATCCCCTCATTTCCCCAGGGAGGGTGAGGCCCTCCATGGGGGTGTGCATAATCTGTCATTTCATATAGGGCAGGGCCTAGACCCTTCCCCAAGAGTTCAGGGTGAGAGTGCACCTCACATTGTTCTATGGGAGTCCAAAGTCCGTGTGTATACTTGGGATGGGTACTGATCTGCTGTGTGGGGCTTTAGATGTGATTTAAGTTCTAATAATGTTTCTTTTATGAATGTGGATGCCTTTGTATTTGGGGCATTGATGTTCAGGATAGATACTTAATCTTGGTGGTTTCACCTGTGATGAGTATGTAATGACCTCCTTCATCTCTTTTGATTGATTTTATTTTAAAGTCTAGTTTGTTAGATATTAGGATTGCTACCCTTGCTTGTTTCTTAGGTCCATTTGATTGAAAATTTTTTCCCAACCTTTAACTCTCAGGTAATGTCTGTCTTTGAGGGTGAGGTGTGTTTCTTGTATGCAGCAGAAGGAAGGGTTCTGTCTTCGAATCCATTCTCCTAGTCTGTAACTTTTTATGGGTGAGTTAAGGCCATTAATATTGAGGGGTATTAATGACCATTGATTGCTCATCCTTCGATTTGCGATGGTTGTTGTTGGTGGAATTATGTTTGGTATTTCACCCCTTTGTTCTTTTGGATGTTGGTAGAGAGGGATTCTCTAATGCTTATGTTTTTCTGGTTGCAGTTAGCTTCCTTGGGTTAGAGTTTTCCTTCCAAAATTTGCTGTAGGGCTGGGTTAGTGGACACATATTGCTTGAATCTAGTTTTGTCATGGAATATCTTGTTTTCTCCATCTATAGTGATTGAGAGCTTTCCCGGGTATAGTAGTCTGGGCTAATGTTTAGTAACATGTATATGTCAAAACATTTCTTCATTACAGAGATAAAAGTTCATGAAAAGTAATATTTTTATGTATGCCTGTATTGTGTTTGCAAATATTGTATGGAATTGACTTGGATCTACGTTCATCAGGGACATTAACTTGTTTGTTGTTGTTGTCTCTTTACCTGGTATGCTATTACAATCATGTTGCCTCTGTAAAAGTAATTTAGTGGTGCTTTGTATGGTTTCTAGTTCAGATTTGATACCTTTTTTGTTTTTTGATACAGGGTTTCTCTGTATTGCTTGGCAGCCTCTCCTGGAACTTTCTTGGTAGACCAGGCTGGTCCAGAACTCACAGAAGTCGGCCTGCCACTGCCTAAAAAGTGCTGGGATTGAAAGTTAAAGGCACCTATGCCTGGCCTTGCTTTGATACTTGAAGAAAGATAGATTATAGTTCTCATTGAATGTCTGCTAGGTTTCTATTTGAATCCTTCAAATCCTGTGTGTTCTTTAGCCAGAGGGATTTTTAATTACTATATCAATTTCTTGATTTATTACTGGTCTGTTTAGGTTAATGACTATTCTTTTTCCCATTTGCAATTTGAGACAGGATTTCTCCACGTGGCCCTGACTTTCTTGGAACTCACTCCATAAACCAGGCCTGCCTGTGCTTCCCAGATTGGTATCTACCAGTGCTGCCAAGCTGGAGTTGTTGACTTCATTTTTTTCATTTAAGTTAGAATCAAGCTTGCTTTACTTGCCAATCCCAGCTCCTTCTTCCTCCCCTTCTGTCCTGCCCCACCCCACCAGACCCCTCAGCACCCCATCCAATCTCCACACAGATACCCAGGGATGGTGAGGCCCTCCATGGAGGATCTCCAGAGTCTGTCATCTCATCCAGGGCAGTGCTTAGGCCATCCCACAAAATTCCAGGCTATGAGAGCATGCCTCACTGTGGGATGGGCACTCGTAATCCATTTGTACACCAGGGATAAATACTACCAATGGCCCCAGAGATTGCATAGGCCTCCTCACTGCCACCCACATACAGGGGGTCTGGAACAGTCCCATGCTTTCCCCACAACCATCAGTCTGGCATGGAAGAGCTCCCCTTGTTCAGGTCAACTGTTTTTATGGGCTAAACCAGTTCTGTCTTAACCCCTTTGCTCATCAGTTCTCCCTTTCAGTCACTGGATTCAACGAGTTTGGTTCAGTGTTTAGTATCTGCCTCTGCTAACATATCACTTCATGATGTTTATGTTTCCCAGACTCTCTTCCAGTAAGATTGTATGCTGCCAGTCCCCCGATTCATGTATAAAATCAATATATGTGTGAGTACATAGCATGTTTCTCTTTTTGTGACTGGGTTGCTTCACTAAGGATGGTTTCTTCTAGTGCCCTCCATTTGCCTGCAAATTTCAAGATTCCATTGATTTTTTCCACTGAATAGTACTCCATTGTGTAAATGTACCACATTTCCTCTATCCACTCTTCAGTTTTGGGGCATCTAGGTTTCCTCCAGTTTCTGGCAATACAAAGAATGCTACTATGAACGTAGTGTAACAGGTGTCCTTGTATGGATGTATGAGTATACGCCTAAAAGTGGAATTGCTAGGTCTTGTGGTAGACTGAGTCGAATTTTCCTGAGGAATCTCCATACTGATATCCAAAGTGGCTGTAGGAGTTGGCAATCCCACCAGCAGTGAAGGAGTATTCCCCTTTCTCTACATCATCTCCCGTATAAACTGTCAATGAAGATTTTTATTTTAGCCTTTCTAACAGGAGTTAGGTGATATCTTAGAGTTAATTTGATTTGCATTTCCCTGATTACTAGGGATGTTGTGCACTTAGCCATGTGTCTCTCAGCCCTTTTAGACTCCTCTACTGAGAAGTCTCTATTTAGTTCTGTACCCAAATTTTTTATTGGATCCTTTGGTGCTTTGGAGACTTGCTTCTTGAGTTCTTTGTAAATTTTGGAGATCAGCCCTCTCTCAGATGTAGGGTTAGTTAATATCTTTTCCCAATCTCTGGGCTGCCTTTTTGTCTTTCTGACTCTGTCCTTTGCCTTGCAGAATTAAAAATTCCTATACTCAACAAGAAAAAATAGATAATGAACTATTTTCTATGCATCAGTCAAATACAAATGAAATGGACATTGTTGATGAAATCTTTGCCTGTATATATCATATATATTTATTGTACTTATTGTGTATTGATTTTCTTATGTTGGTCGTATCCTTCTTCTGTTTGTGTTAGAGAAAATAGGGGAATTGTGGTGTTATACAATTTATACTATATCAAATATTGTCTTAGCATTCAGAAAGCAAAGCAAGCCTCCAGCTATAAAGATCAGGCAGTGGTGATAACACACCTTCTATTCCAGGATTAAGAGATAGGAGGATCTCTGTTACTTCAAGCACACACTGATTATTCAGTATCGATCCAGTTGTATAGCAACAGCTTACATAAAGATGATATCAGCACGTGGGATCACAGGCCTTTAATTCCAGGACTCAGGATTAAGTAGACAGATCCCTGTTAATTTAAGGACACACGGACTACTACTAAAATCAACAACTAACACAAAGTGATCTCAGCACTTGGGATCACAGGCCTTTAATCCTAGCACTAGGGAGTTGGAGACAGGAGGATATGACTTGGCTCATGAAAGGAATATGATGAGGAGACAGGATTGCCTTATCAGCTGGGTAGAGGTAAGATCTACTACATTAGCTGTTTTGCTTCCCTGATCTTCAGCTTAAAGCTTGAACCCAAAATCTCTCTTTGGGTCGTTTATTTATTGTCATACATTTAATGGAGCACAAGTTGCTAAATTGATGATATATAATTATGTTTATAAAATTTAAATATCCCGGATTCCTTGGGTAACTCTTTTAATGTGTCCCTCTCCATCCTTGATTCAGCTATTTCTGTCCCTTCCTGCATTCTTTAGGTTAGTTGGGCCAAAGATCTCTCAGTCTTATTTATCTTACCCAAAAAACACTTCTATACTTTGTGGAATCTTTCTATTGCTTCTATTTGTTAAATGTTTGTTTTTGTTTTTGTTTTTCACAGCAGGCTTTCTCTGTTTTAGACTATGTTGGAACTCATTGTGCAGACCAAAATGGCCTAAAGTTCAAAAGTCATTCTTCTGCCTCCTCCCTACTCAGAATCAAGGTGTACACCACAACATATGGCTTTCTACTTCATTGTTACTCTGATTTTTATTATTTTGTGCTGCCCAGTGCATTGGGATTTTGTATAGTTTTGTTTGGAAATATTTCAATTGAATAACAAAACTAATTTTTGTGCTTTTCAGGTTTTTATTCTAGTCACTCAGAGTTTTAAATTTCTTTCATAAGATTGCTTTCAATGTGTCCTACAAATTGTGATGTGGTTTATTGTAAATATTTTTCATTCCTGAAAATTCTTCTTTTCTTCCTTCCTTCCTTCTTTCCTTACTTTGTTTCATTTTGTCCTTGACCCATTGATTCCATAACAAGTTCTTTTAATATTTATCAGGCTTTGATATCACTAGAGTTTTGGTCAGTTTTTTGTTTTATTGCAATGTGTTCAGACAGTGTAAAAGGCTCAATTGCTCACCATTGTTGGCTTCAATGTCTTGTGAGGCCATGAGATTTTTGGGCTCATTCTCAATGATCAGCAAGTTATGACCCATTTCTTTTCTAAAAAAGAGACAAGGTTTCTCCAGATTGTTTTGGAGGCTGTTCTAGAACTCATTCTTTAGACCACTTTGCCCTTGAACTCATAGAGATTCCCTTGCCTCTGCCTCCTGAGAGCTTGGATTACAGGCATTTGCCACTAACACCTGGCTCAGAAAAATTATCTTTGTGTGTGTGTGTGTGTGTGTGTTTGTGTGTGTGTATTTTAAACAGCTTTAATCTCAGTCATTATATTGCCCATAATCAACACGTTCAGTTCTGGTTAATGGGACTCTTAACCACTGGTCTGAAGTTAGGGATAAAGATCATTATCTATCTGTGGATGTCAGGAAAAGAAAATGGCATACTCTTTGCACTTCAGATTGTCCAACATTTCAGGTAGCATGGTCACCTGGGGGTTTTTTCAATTTAGAGAAAACTAAAAAAGTAAAAGTAAAGTCTTTAGTTTCCAGACCCCATGGGCACCCAGATCAAGTCCCTTACATTCTAGTATGGGAAGACTTGGTCTAACATCTGCTGCCCTGGTTCATCCCTTTTCTTCCATCCCCTCTACCAGGATCACCCCCAAGGGATCTTCACCTTGAAGGCTGAGGTGACAGACAAGAAGGATTAGGAGACTCAGCCGAAGAAGTTCTATCTGTCTTCTCAGACCTCCTCCTCCTGAGTTCGTGGGTACCGATGGAATCTGTAGACTATGGATAACTGGGTTTGAGGAGATACCAGCCCCTCTCTACTCCTTCACCAATGCAACATTCCATTCAACTGGGGCCCCAAGGAACAACATGCCATTGACAGCATCAAGCAAGCCCTACTGTGGGCTTCAGCTCTAGTGCTTCTTGGTGTTAGCAAACCTTTCCACACATTGTGGTAGAATGAAATGAGTGGCAAAAGGAGTGCTGACCCAGAGACTAGGCCCTTGGGACAGACCGGATGCTTATCTATCCAAAAAGGTAGACTCAGTGGCTGCCTGCTGGCCTGCCTGCCTGAAGGCTGTGGCCACGGTAGCCCTGTTTGTGAGAGATGCTGACAAATTGACTCTGGGGCAAGATATTGTGATCACAGCCCCACATGCACTTGAGAGCCTGGTTCAACAGCCTCCTGAGCACTGGCTGACAAAAACCAGAATGACAAACTACCAAAGGCTATTGCTAAACCCAGATGGCATTTGGTGCTGCGTTATTGCCTGACCCAGGAAAGAATCCTGTTGAACATGACAGTCATAAAATACTTGCTCAAGAGAATGGTGTTCGCCAAGATTTCTCTGACCGGCTACTATCAGACTCCAAAGACCCTGGTATACAGATGGCAGTAACTTTCTCCACAATGGTGAGAGAATGAGAGAGGTAGCAGTGGTGGATGGGACACAAGTGATTTGGGCTGAAGCATTGCCCCCAGGATCTTCAGCTCAGAGAGCTGAACTGAGAGACCTCACCAAGGATCTGATGATAGGCAAAGGATAGAAGGTGAATATCTATCCTGACAGCCAGTATGCTTTTCCCACTACACACATCCATGGGGCCACCTACCAGCAATGGGGCCTCGTGATGTCTGCTGGTAAAAAATTAAAAATAATCAGGAGATACTAGACTTTTTGTTGGCTCTCTTGTTGCCTCTTAAGGTTAGCATCATACACTGCTCCGGGCACCAGAAGAACCAGACTACAATTGCCAGAGGCAGTTATCTGGCTGATCAGGCAACCAAGAAGGTAGCCATAGATGCAGTTGTGCAACTTCCCACCCCAATCCTGCCTCATTCTCTAAAGCCTCCAGAGCAGGGCAAGTGCAAGGAAAACTGGCCCTGATGTACCAGTGGACCCATTTGGGGGCAAAAAATGTTGGTGACTCTGCTCCCCAAAGATAATGAAAGCCACCCAGGTGCCCGTTGGATGGCAGAAAAGGTTGTAACAGCATGCATGCCCTGTATAAAAGTAAATGCAAATCATCATAAGGCACATGATGGGCAATGGCTTCAAAGGGATCAACCAGGGCTCTATTGGGAGACTGACATCACTGAAGTCAAACCAGCTCGGTATGGTAACAAGTATTTACTAGTCTTCATAGATTATTTTTCCGGATTGGTTTAAGCTTTCCCCACCAGAGATAAGACAGCCAAAATAGTCGTCAAGACGTTCCTTGAAGAAATCATCCCTGGATTCGGACCACCAAAGGCAATAGGGTCTTTCAGGGGAAAAGAACTGTAAGCTTACCTTGCCCAAGCTGCAGTCATTGCTTCAAAGCTAGTGTGTAAACAACCACAAAATCCAGAAGCAATAAATCCATGCAGCCTCAAGCAGAATACCTGGGAAATGGGTGGGCAGAGGAAGGCAGAACTCTGAGAGTTTTAGACCAGCATGGTCTACCGCACATAGTTCTAGGACAGCCCCCGAAGCTGAAGAGAAACCCTGTTTCAAAAAACCAAAAAAACAACCAAACAGATAAACAGGCCAGCTTCCCGGCCTGTGTTCCAGAGCCTGCAGATCGCCTGGGAACTGCACAGAGCTCCCAATCCCGGTGGGAGCATCAGGTAAACAGGCCAGCTTCCCGGCCTGTATTCCAGAGCCTGCAGATCGCCAGGGAACTGCACAGAGCTCCCAATCCCGGCGGGAGCCAAGCACCCCAGACTCCAGATCTTCTCTCCCACCAACGAGACTAGGAAACGAGAGGAGGCTGGGAGTACAGGGAAGTAGCTGTCCCTCTGGCAGCATCAGGTAAACAGGCCAGCTTCCCGGCCTGTTTTCCAGAGACTGCAGATCGCCTGGGAACTGCACAGAGCTCCCAATCCCGGCGGGAGCCAAGCACCCCAGACTCCAGATCTTCTCTCCCACCAAAGAGACCAGGAAACTACAGGAGCCAGGGAGACCAGGAGAGTAGCTGTTCTGGATCAGGTACAACAGGACCCAGCATAGGGTCCAGGGGTACAGGTAGGAGGCTAAGCGCCCCAGATTCCTGTTCTTCTTCTCTACCCACGGACCAGCATTTGGACAAGGTATAGAAGAACCCCCAGATTACTGGACTTACTAGCACCCACCAAAGGGAACTCTGGTCCCCAGACCAGGAAGGGGCTCTTTCTGCACCCACTAGAAGAAGAGATGGGAAAGAGACAATACAAAAACACAGTCAGCAACAGAAAAACAAATATGACACCGCCAGATTCTAGAGACTCCACACCAGCAAGACCCCAATATTCCAACGCGAAGGAAGCAGAAGAGAATGACCTTAAAAGCACTTTCATGAAAATAATAGAGGCCCTAAAAGAGGATATTGGAAAATCTCTCAAAGAAATGGAAGAAAAAACAAACCAAAAAATGCAAGAAATGGAAGAAAAAACAAACCAAAAAATGCAAGAATTGGAAGAAAAAACAAACCAAAAAAGGCACGAAATGGAAGAAGAAATGAAGCAAAAAATGCAAGAAATGGAAGAAAAAGCAAAGCAAAAAATGCAAGAATTAGAAGAAGAAACATACCAAAAAAGGCAGGAAATGGAAGAAGAAACAAAGCAAAAAATGCAAGAAATGGTAGAAAAAACAAAGCAAAAAAATGAAAAAAATGGAGGAAGAAACAAACCAAAAAAGGCAGGAAATGGAAGAAGAAACAAAGCACAAAATCCAAGAAATGGAACAAAAAGCAAACCAAAAAATGCAAGAAATGGAAGAAAGAACAAACCAAAAAATTCATAAAAGGCAACAAATGGAAGAACAGATAAACAGAAAATTGCAAGAAGCAATGCAAACGCTGCAAGGGTTGAAAACTGAAATAGAGACACTAAAAAAAACACAATCTGAAGAAAGGCAGAAAATAGAAAAGCTGGACACACATTCAGGCACTACCAATACAAGCATTACCAACAGAATAGAAGAGATGGAAGAGAGAATCTCAAGTGTTGAAGATACATTAGGAGAAATGGATTTATCAACCAAAGAAAACCTTAAATCCAACAAATCCTTAACACAAAACATCCAGGAATTATGGGACACCATGAAAAGACCAAACCTAAGAATAATAGGTATAGAAGAAGGAGAAGAAATCCACCTCAAAGGGGCAGAAGGCATATTCAACAAAATCATAGAAGAAAACATTCCCAACCTTAAGAAAGACATGCCAATGAAGGTACAAGAAGCCTACAGAACACCAAATAGAGTGGACCACAAAAAAATCCCCTCGCCACATAATAATCAAGACCCCAAACATAGAGAATAAAGAAAGAATATTAAGAGCAGCTAAGGAAAAAGGTCAAGTAACATATAAAGGCAGACCTATCAGTATTACACCTGATTTCTCCATGGAAACTCTGAAAGCCAGAAGGTACTGGATAGATATTCTACCTACACTAAGAGACCATGGATGCCAGCCCAGACTACTATACCCGGCAAAGCTCTCAATCACTATAGACGGAGAAAACAAGATATTCCATGACAAAACTAGATTCAACCAATATGTGTCCACTAACCCAGCAATACAGAAAATTTTGGAAGGAAAACTCCAACCCAAGGAAGCTAACTACAACCAGAAAAACATAAGCATTAGAGAATCCCTCTCTACCAACAGCCAAAAGAACAAAGGGGTGAAATTCCACCCATAATTCCACCAACAACAACCATCGCAAATCGAAGAAGGATGAGCAATCAATGGTCATTAATATCCCTCAATATTAACGGCCTTAACTCACCCATAAAAAGACACAGACTAGCAGAATAGATTCGAAGACAGAACCCTTCCTTCTGCTGCATACAAGAAACACACCTCACCCTCAAAGACAGACATTACTTGAGAGTTAAAGGTTGGGAAATAATTTTTCAATCAAATGGACCCAAGAAACAAGCAGGGGTAGCAATCCTAATATCTAACAAACTAGACTTTAAAATAAAATCAATCAAAAGAGATGAAGGAGGTCATTACATACTCATCAAAGGTGAAACCCACCAAGATGAAGTGTCTATCCTGAACATCTATGCCCCCAATACAAAGGCATCCACATTCGTTAAAGAAACATTATTAGAACTTAAATCTCATCTAAAGCCCCACACAGTTATAGTGGGAGATTTCAACTCACCACTCTCACCACTAGACAAGAATACCAGACAGAAACTCAACAAAGAAGCAAAGGGTCTAATAGAAGTAATGAACCAACTGGGAATAACAGATATCTATAGAACATTTCATCCACATAAAAAAGAATATACCTTCTTCTCACCACCACATGGAACCTTCTCAAAAATCGACCACATACTTGGCAACATGTCAAACCCCAGCAGCTACAAAAAAATTGGAATAACTCCATGCATCTTATCAGACCACCATGCCTTAAAATTAGAATTCAACAACAACACAAATTGCAGAAAACCTACAAACTCATGGAAATTGAATAATGCTCAACTGCACCATCCCTGGGTCAAAGACGAAATAAAAAAGAAATTAAAGACTTCCTCGAATTAAATGAGAATGAAGACACAACATACCCAAACCTATGGGACACTTTGAAAGCAGTGCTACGGGGGAAGTTCATAGCACTAAGTGCTCACATGAAGAAACAAGAAAACAGTTATACCAGAGAATTAACATCACAGCTAAAAGCTCTAGAACACAAAGAAGCAAACTCCCCGAGGAGGAGTAGACGCCAGGAAATAATCAAATTGAGGGCTGAAATCAACAAAGTAGAAACCAGGAAAACAATACAAAGAATCAATGCAACGAAGAGTTTTTTCTTTGAGAAAATCAACAAGATAGACAAACCTTTGTCCAAACTTACCAAACAGCAGAGAGTGAACACGCAAATTAACAAAATCAGATTTGAAAACGGGGACATAACAACAGACTCTGAGGAAATCCAGAGAATCATTAGGTCATACTTTGAAAACCTGTACTCCACAAAATTCGAAAATTTAAAGGAAATGGATGACTTCCTGGACAGCTATCAATTGCCAAAACTAAATCGAGAACAGATAAGCTATTTAAATAGACCTATAACCCCTATGGATATTGAAGCTGTCATCAAACGTCTCCCAACCAAAAAATTCCAGGTCCAGATGGCCTCAGTGCAGAATTCTACCACAAATTCAAAGAACAGCTTATACCAATTCTTCTCAAAGTGCTCCACACAATAGAAGCAGAAGGGTCTTTGCCAAACTCTTTCTATGAGGCTTCAATAACCTTGATCCCCAAGCCACACAAAGATACAACCAAGAAAGAGAACTTCAGACCAATATCCCTCATGAACACTGATGCAAAAATACTCAATAAAATACTGGCAAATCGGATCCAAGAACACATCAAAACAATCATTCACCACGATCAAGTAGGTTTCATCCCAGGGATGCAGGGATGGTTCAACATATGAAAATCCATCAACGTAATCCACCATATAAACAAGCTGGAAAAAAATCACATGATCATCTCACTAGATGCTGAAAAAGCCTTTGGCAAAATCCAACACCCCTTCATGATAAAGGTCTTGGAGAGATCTGGGATAACAGGGACATACTTAAACATAATAAAAGCTATATACAGTAAACCAACAGCCAACATCAAACTAAATGGACAGAAACTCAACGCAATTCCTCTAAAATCAGGAACAAAACAAGGCTGTCCACTCTCTCCATACCTTTTCAACATGGTACTTGAATTTCTAGCTATTGCCATACGACAACAAAGGGGGATCAAGGGGATACAAATTCGGAAGGAAGAAGTCAAACGTTCACTGTTTGCAGACGATATGATAGTTTACATCAATGACCCAAAGAACTCTACCAGGGAACTCTTACAGCTGATTAACACCTTCAGCAAAGTGGCAGGTTACAAGATCAACTCAAGAAAGTCAGTAGCCCTACTATATACAGATGATAAAAGGGCTGAAAAAGAAATCAGAGAAACATCACCCTTTACAATTGCCACAAACAACATAAAATACCTTGGGGTAACGCTAACCAAACAAGTGAAAGACCTGTATCGTAAGAATTTTGAATCTTTGAAGAAAGAAATTAAAGAAGCCCTCAGAAAATGGAAAGATCTCCCATGCTCTTGGATAGGAAGGATCAATGTAGTAAAAATGGCAATCCTGCCAAAAGCAATCTACAGATTCAATGCTATCCCCATTAAAATCCCAGCACAATTCTTCATAGACCTTGAAAGAACAATAATCAATTTTGTATGGAAAAACAAAAGACCCAGGATAGCCAAAACAACCCTGTTCAACAAGGCAACGTCCGGAGGCATCACTATCCTTGACCTCAAGCTCTATTATAGAGCTATAGTCTTGAAAACAGCTTGGTATTGGCACAAAATTAGACAGGCAGACCAATGGAATCAAATTGAAAATCCGGGTATTAACCCACACACGTACGAACATCTGATCTTTGACAAAGAAGCTAAAAATATACAATGGAATAAAGAAAGCATCTTCAACAAATGGTGCTGGCATAATTGGAGACTGGCATGTAGAAGAATGCGGATCGATCCATGTTTATCGCCATGCACAAAACTTAAGTCCAAATGGATCAAAGACCTCAACATAAATCCAGCCACACTGAACCTCTTAGAAGAGAAAGTGGGTGGTACCCTTGAACGAATTGGTACAGGAGACAGCTTCCTGAACATAACACCAGTAGCACAGACAATGAGATCAACAATTAATAAATGGAACCTACTGAAACTGAGAAGCTTCTGTAAGGCAAAGGACACAGTCAGCTGGACAAAAAGGCAGCCCACGGAATGGGAAAAAATATTCACTAATCCCACATCTGACAGATGGGTGATCTCCAAAATTTACAAAGAACTCAAGAAGCAAGTCTCCAAAACAGCAAAGGACCCAATTAATAAGTGGGCTGCAGAACTAAATAGAGAGTTTTCAATAGAGGAGTCTAAAATGGCTGAGAGGCACTTGAGAAAGTGCTCAACATCCTTAGCCATCCGGGAAATGCAAATCAAAGCAACTCTGAGATACCATCTCACTCCTGTCAGAATGGCTAAAATCAAAAACACCAATGACAATTTATGCTGGAGAGGATGTGGTGAAAGGGGGACACTCCTCCATTGCTGGTGGGAGTGCCAACTGGTTCAGCCACTTTGGAAAGCAGTATGGAGATTCCTCAGAAAAATGGGAATAAACCTACCACAAGACCCAGCAACTCCACTCTTAGGCATATATCCAAAAGATGCCCATTCATATAACAAAGATGTCTGTTCCACTATGTTCATAGCAGCTTTATTTGTAAAAGCCAGAACTTGGAAGCAACCTAGATGTCCCTCACCCGAGGAGTGGATAGAGAAAATGTTGTACATCTACACAATGGAGTACTATTCAGCAGAAAAAAATAATGGAATCATGAGATTCGCAGGCAAATGGATGACACTAGAAGAAACCATCCTGAGTGAGGTAATCCAGTCACAAAAAGAGAAACATGGCATGTACTCTCTCATATATGGATGTTAGACATAGATCTGGGGAGTGCCAGCCTACAATCCTATGGCCAGAGAGTCTGGGAAACAGAAACTTCATTTACTGGCTGGTTAAGTACTGAGCTGAACTCAAGAAAGCCAGTATCAGAGAGGGAGGACTGATGATCAAAGGGATTAAGACTGGGCTGGTTGAACCCCCAGTAACAGCTGACCAGACAAAGGTTAACTCTTGAATCCCAGGCATCAGCCTGGGAATCCAGCATGGGACTGATCAAGACCCCCTGAATCTGGGTGTCAGTGAGGAGGCCTAGGTAATCTATTGAGCCTTGGACAGCAGATCAGTACCCATCCCAAGTATACACACGGTCTCTGGACTCCCATAGATCAATGTGAGGTGCACTCTCACCCTGAACTCTTGGGGAAGGGTCTAGGCCCTGCCCTATATGAAATGACAGACTATGGACACCCCCATGGAGGGCCTCACCCTCCCTGGGGGAATGAGTGGATAACGGGTTGGGATGGGGGGAGGGCACGGGAGGAGGGGAGGGAAAGGGAGAGGGACCTCGTACTGACTTGTGAAGCAACCTTGTTTCTTATCTAAATTTAAAATGGAAAATAAAAAAATATTAATAAAAAAACAACCAAACAAAACAAATAAACAAACGACAAAACCAAAGTTACAGAGATACTTGTTCTCAGAAAACTGAAAAAAGAGAAAAAGAACAAGGAAGGGGGAGGGAGAAAGGAGGAAGGAGAAAGGAGAAAGGTAGGCAAGAGGATGGTTTGAGTTCAGAAGCATGGATGCAGCCCTGGGCAGTGTATTTCTATAGGTAGTGTACTTGCGATGCTTTATTGGACCCTGGGTTCCTTCCTCAGCCCTCCACAAAGCAATTTTGTCCTTGTTGGCTGCAAATAAAGGGAGGTATTTTTGCATAATGAGAAATAAAAACCCAGGGACAGGTCTGTCATCAGCAGGAACCAAGAGAACACAGCTTCACACATTGCTCAAGGTGTTGGAAATAAATGCTGTGTAGTTGGCTCAGACTATAGGGGTCTAGGTTGACACTGATAGCATGGAGTACATGGGACAGTTGAACGCACTGTCATAAGGACTCGACAAGTATGGTAAGCTGTCCTCTGTTGTGAGTTGTTTAGAATCTGGGTCCTGGATGCAATCCCTCTACTGTCCTCCTTAGTCATTAGCCTGTTTCTGTTGGGGAAGTCTTATGCCAATAAAGCACTGTCTGGCCAATAGGGAATCTAGATAGGAGGGACTAGGAGTCCAGGAGGACTCTGGGAAGGAGAAACACAGGAGAGTCAACATGTAACCGCCATGGGGTAGGAAGCCTGGAACTATTCTCCGGTAAGAGAAATACTTAGATTAACAATTATGGGGTAATTACTTAAGTCAGAGCTAGCCAGTAAGGAATAAGCAAGGCCAACAGCTTCATAACTAATATAGCCTCCTGTGTGTTTATTTGGGACTGATGCGGCTCTAGAACCAGTCTGGCGGAACGGCTCCTTTCAAAGAAAAAGCTTCTCTTAACAGAATGGTTGTCAGGAGCGGGATTGAATTTCCACGCAAAATAACAAGATTTAAAGGAATTTTAGAAACAGAAGAACGGAGAGAAGCACAGATTTTTGGTAGCAGCATTTTTCTCAGGTGTGCTCTGTTTTGCTATCGACAAGCTGAGATTCACGTGGCTCACTTACCGGAGTCTTCCTGACTCAGCATAAAAAGAAAAAAAAAGCCAGCAAGGTTGTTTTAACCTTAAGATTGAAAGGTGTGTACGTACAGCTGGAAGTGGCAGCTTTTGCTGAATGTCAGCATGGACTGAGGCGGTAAGCTGGAATCACGCTTATGCCCGCCATCTTGAAAAAAAAAGAGGCAGTTTAAACTGCCGCGGTTTTACAGATAAGACACGTGGCCAGAAAAACGTAAAGCTTTACAGTAAAGTCGGACTTGGATGAACAAAATCTCTAAAGGTTTACAGTGTGTTTAAAAATATATGTAAGATTGAGAGAAAAAGAAGCCTACTGTGGTGGCACACGCTGGTAGGAATTGCTCCAGAGGCAGAGGCAGGCAGATTTCCAAAGAGAAACCCTGTCTCGGAGAAAAATAAATAAAAGTGAAAGAAATAGAGTAATAATAAATAATAGATAAATAAATAAGCCATGTAAAGATGGAAAATACACAGAGAGTCTGGATACTGTATGCTATTATGTTTTTCAGTTTTTTGATTGCTAAGGAAGGAACAACTAAAGTACACTTGATTATAAATGCTGCTGAATTAATTCAACTTATATCTTTTAAAAATGCCTTGACTTCAAAATTTAAGTATAAGGATATGTTACTCAGAAAAGGAGTTTTAGTTTATGTTTCCACAGAAAATGAAAAGCTGAGGATTCCTTCCAGGCTTCTGTGGTTTGACGAACCAAGACCCCCCCAAAGCAGTGGACCAGGTGTTCCAATAACTGAAACAGCTAAGATGATACAGCTTTACAGACCACAAAAATAAGGACTTATACAGGTTTCTGAGTTTTGTCATGATCCCAATGGTATAAACAGCACCCCCTTCCAGCAGGAAGCAGTTTGGAATGAGCGATGTCCCAATTCCCATCTTGTTTATAAATCTTTGTTTTCATTTAAATGGGATTGTTTATAATTGGTTAATGATCACAACCAATCTCCTTTTAATGGTAAAAAGGGGAATTATGGTATGGGTATTGTTTTTCATTTATTGATACAAATTCAAGGTCAGTTTTGTGATGTGTATATTTCTCCTCTTGATTAAGTATTGTGCTTATACTGATATTTTAAAATGTAATGCATAATTGAATACAGACTATAGATAGTTACTTATAATAGTCAGAATTTATAGTTAGGTAAGTTAAGTTTTCTAGATATACAGAAATATATTTGAGATAGATAAACAGTCTTCAAACCTCTCAAAGACCTTCAGAAAATGGCATTTAAAATGGTTTAGGGTTTTTCTTGACAATGAGAAATGTCTGCTCCTGGCAGCATCAATTATGTCTGAGATGGGCATCGAAGAAACTCGTTATGGAGCTTGCTTTCAACATGGCAAGGTTAGCTATTTGGGCAAGAAACTGCTTTTGCCTGGACTGCTTGAGTGTTGCTGTATAATCTGGATGTGCAGGATCCACAGGAAAGTTACTGCTGAATTCAAATACTCCTTCAGGGTTCCTGCTTCATGAAAGAGACTAGGAGACTTTCTGCAGGACAAAGAAAAATGACTGACTGACTGCCAATGCAGATGGACAGTTTTGAAATTTCCTGCTTTGCTGAGAAATCTTCTGGACACATTGTGGCCTATGGGCTGAAGATGGATGCCCCAATGTTACAGAGGAACTTCGGGTCACTGTCCAGGCAGTAAGATGTCTCTGTCAATCCTAGTGTTTATATATTATCCTTCTGTGGTCTTTGATGGAGTTGAAGACAGATAGTTATAATTATAGTTTTCCTTAGTTATGATAAAAGATGAGCTACATATAGAACTTTGGACTCACAAGGATGGGATGAATGATATTTTCTTTAAATCTTGCTAAATGTTAATAGACAAAATGTTGTAACTGTGTTCTTACTTGATAACTGTTCTGTTATATACAATTTGACTGTGTTAAAGTTAAGACCTTTCTTTTTGTTTAAACAGAAAAGAGGAGATGTTGGGGAAGTCTTATGCCAATAAAGCACTGTCTGGCCAATAGGGAATCTAGATAGGAGGGACTAGGAGTCCAGGAGGACTCTGGGAAGGAGAAACACAGGAGAGTCAACATGTAACCGCCATGGGGTAGGAAGCCCGGAACTATTCTCCGGTAAGAGACATACTTAGATTAACAATTATGGGGTAATTACTTAAAGCAGAGCTAGCCAGTAAGAGACAAGCAAGGCCAACAGCTTCATAACTAATATAGCCTCCTGTGTGTTTATTTGGGGACTACAATGCGGCAGAGCCCAGGCGACTGGCGGGTGATAAACCAAAGCGGATAGCAAGGAAAAGCTTCTCTTTACATGTTTCCATGTTTCTGGTTAGGACAGTCCTGTGACTGCAGGGATGCAAAGATCCTGTAAAGTCTGGGTTCTTGCCTAAAACCTCTTCATATCAAAGTGAACAGAAACCATTCTGAGATTGCCTTCCTTTTGTCTTCCTGCTGTGCTTCTGTTACATATGATTGTGTAGCTACTGGTTGCCCAAAGTTGTCAACCTCAGCTGAACAATTCAGACTTGTTACCTTAGGAGGGTTTCCAGAGTGCCCAATGGTTACCATTCAGGAAACGCCTAGGAGGAGGTAGTGCTGTGGGCACATCAAAGATGGCAAATGCAATCTTATGACAACATAGAGGAAAAAGAGTGGGATCTAGAGCGCACTGCTCATCAATTTCTCACCATCGCTCCCTGCCTGTCTTTGAAAACACACAGACAAGATTGGTCTTGAACTCCAGATCTTCTTTCCCCCATTTCCTCGGTGTTGAGATTTGTGATTTACACCACCAAGTCTATGTGTCCTATTCTTCAGGACTCCCAACTTCTGGCTGGCAACCTGCACATAAGGGCCTCCAAGAGAGGGACAAAAGTTCCTGTCCTTTTCTAAGGGATTGGACCCCTAAGAACTATAATATAAGCTTTCAAATGTGAACTCTTTCTAATGTACTAATGAGTCCCTATACCTAGTCCTTGTGCCTTTCTCTCCAGGAGAAGCAGAGAACAATGGAGAATTTTTGAACCATTTCACCTCTCATTGGTTTGTCTATCAACAATTTTGGTGGCAGAGCTTGCCACAAAAAAGGACAAGCTAAAGGGTACTGGCTGCAAGCTGGGTACAATAAATTTATTTCCTAGGGCCCAAGTTGTGTGGGAACAACAGACCTTGGCCAGAGGCCCACTTCCCCATCAGCCTGGGAGCAGGCAGCTGTAATACAATGTTTTCTAAAAACAATATGGTGCCTGGAGCAATAATTTCCTGATGATGTCTCATCCACAGGATCACTCTGAACTTGACCTTTTCCAAAGACTAACTGCCTCTTCCTGACCCACCCACCTCCGCCTCTGGTGTCAGGGTATATAATAATCAGCCAGGGTAAAATGAAGTAAATCCTTTTTGAGCAGCCTTCTGAAAAGCCTTCTTGAAGTTTTCTTTGCATCACCAACCAGTCTCTGTGTCATCAACCCAACACACTCTGCACAGATTGCACAGTGGGCACAGCAATTGGAGGTCCCGCCAACATCGTGAAAGCAAGGTAAGTTGATGGGGTTGTCCCTTTGCCAGCCAGAGACTGATTGAGGAAAAAAAGCCTAGTAGGATTACTAAAATCGATTGAAATAGCAAAACCATAGTTCATTACTGGGGGAGGCTTAAATATCCCAATTGGGATGAGGTTCGCTGTGATCTTATTCAACTTTTACAAAAAGAGGGACCTGAGTCCTTGCCCCATCCACATTTTCCTTATGGGGATTAGTGAGGGGTGCACTTTTGACAGATAAGATTTGCCAACGCCAGGTAGTCCAGGCCACAAAAGAAGCATTTTCAGAGTTACAAGAGACTGAGACTCGAGCCTCCCTGTGTTCAGAGGCAGGGAGTGAGGATGAATCATCTGAAGAGACTCTGCCTTAACACTAGAGGCACCATTGTTAGTGAGGATAAGGAGGAGACTCTTCACAACAACAACAAAAAATGGGTAGAGATCTCAGGGCACAACCCAAAAAGAAGAATTCCAGTCAGAATCAGTTATATCCTTCTCTTTCAAACCTAGAAAATGGAAGAAGCTTGGACTCTGACTCATCAGAGTCTGAGAAGGAATGCTTACTTGCTGAGGTCATGGCCCTTAAAAAAGCACTAAAAAAGAGTTGTGTAGGAGTGAACCCCACAAAGCTATCTGCCCATGAGGGTGGGGACATGTAAACTGACACAGGTAGATATAAAAGGAAGTGAAAGGAAAAGGAACCTCCCTTTTCTCTTGGAAGCCAGCCAGGCTTCTAACTCCTAGCTAGTGCGACTCCCTCCCTAGTAAATAAATATATTATTTTCCTTATAGCATTGAATATCCTCTTTAGAGTTGAATTAAGAAAAGACAGGAAAGGGAGAGAAACCCTCCTCCATACTCTGAAAAAAGGATCTCCTACTATGACATGACCCAGCCCTTCTTGGACCTTGAGGGAAGACCCAGAGGAGGGCTCCATTGCTGCTCAGTGGTGGCCTTAGTAATGGAAGCTCCCAACCCAAACAATCCCGGGCAGGTTATTCGGTGTCATGACCCTTTAAGTTTCAAAGACATAAACCAACTTAAAAATTCAACTCTAAATTATGGAGCACAGGCTCCCTTTACACTTTCCTTAATGGAATCTTTTGTGTTTCGTAAGTTGACACCTAGTGATTGGCAACAGCTTTGCTGAGCCCCTCTCTCTGGGGAGATTACTTGATTTGGAGAGTTGAGTTTCAAGAAACATGCAGCCAGACAGCCCAAAGGAATGCACAGGCCGGACAGCCCCAGAGAAATGGTTGGACTGGATTAAATCTCCAGGCATTCGCCTGACACCAAGGTCAGGAAAGAAAGGGGAACCTGAGAGATCACCCTCAGTTGGACAAGGGATTGAAAATGGGTGAATTGAAAAAATTGGTAAAAGTTAGTAAAGAAATAAAACAATCTGTTCGAGATTTCCATTTTCTCAACAGGCCTGCTGCTTCAACCTCTCCTAACTGTGAGTTTTTATCCCGAAGCCAACAGAGAACTGGAAGATTAACAGTCTGCCCTTGCCATTCCTTGAAACAACAGAATCCATTTTGGCAGTTTTTCCCTTTGGGAAAAGGGACCCTTTTGAAACATTTGGACACTGGTATGGACCATGATGAGTGGCAAAAGCCCCTCATCAGTATTTGAACAGGACACGGCCACTTGAAACATCAGCCCTGGTGGTTCCTGTTTCTGGAATTACACCTATGCCTGTATGTTTTCCTGGAGAAATGCAACTTGTCCTAATGCAACAAAAAGGAGGCTTTGGCATCACAGCCGCTGTTGTCCCAGCCATTGCCATAAGGCCACTGTGGCTCCTGCAGCCAGAATTGCCTTGGCCCAATTTTCTGCCAAGGCAGAGACTGTTAACAGCCTTTCTGGTAGAGTTAGTGAAGCACTCTCCACTCAGATTGCGCTCAATTCGCATATTCAGCTGAGGCTCCTGAAGTTAAATCAACAAACTGCATCACTTCAGGAACAAAGTGGTGCTCTGTGGATAGTGAATCTCTCTTCCTCCCTCCCTTCCTCCCTCCCTTCCTTCCTTCCTTCCTTTCCATTCTTCCATTTCCTTTCTTTCCTTCATGTTTGAGGTTGTTTATATTTAATCTTAGAAGTCCTGTACCTCAATAAGTTGAAGAGGCTGTCCTTCAGCTCACAGAGATCCGCTTATCTGTGTGGCTGGAATGTTGTGATTAAAGGTGTGCATCCCCACTCCCATTTGGATTGATTTTCAAACATTTGTTGGTGGTGAGAGTGAACCCAGAGCCTAGAGCATGTCAGGTAAGCTCTCAGATTCACGGCTACATTTTAGCTTCACTTTTTAAGAAGATAAAGATATGTGTTACCTAGGCCTAGTTTTTACCTCTCTAAAATTCTATAGCCTTTCTTCCTATTTCAGGGAACCATAGATATTCACCACCAGCCCAATCTTTTATTTTAGATTGTTTTCAAACTTGAAGCTAATCTTGAATTTTTTAAACAAATTTTTAAGATTTATTTATTATGTATACAGTGTTCTTTCTGCATGTATCCCTGCAGGTCAGAAGAAGCTACCAGATCTCATTACAGATGTCTGTACAACAACATATGATTGCTGGATATTGTAGTTAGGACCTTTGGAATATTAGCTAGTGTTCTTAACCACTGAGATATCTCTCCAGGTCCCTAATCTTGGAATCTTCCTCATCAGTTTTCTATGCTTTTGTAGAAAAGTAGGGATGTGAGATTGAAAGAATGAGAAGACAGATACTTGTGACCTTGGGTTTGGAGAGGTTGACCACAAAGTGCTTGCTTTTACTATCTTATCCAACTCTATACACGTTGTATTCATTTATGAGTGTATATTCACTATATACAGACTGCTTGTATGTTTATTTCATAAATATTATATTACTAATACTGTTTCTTTGGGAAGCCTGAGGATGCAGTGTAGAGTCTGAGACATATTGCACATCATACTTCCAAGGAATCATACCCTCATGCCTTCCCCTGGATTATTGTGAAAATATGTCTTGTGCTAATAAATTAAGCCTCATTATTAAAAGGATAAATTCTTGAAGGATATGAATAACAAAACAGGCAGAGATAGCACAAACCTCTAATCCTAGCACTCAGGAGACAAAGGCAAGTGGATCTCTCAGTTAGAGGTCAGCCTGGTCTAAAGAATGAGATTTCACACAACAAGGGATACACAGAGAAACCCTGTCTTGAAAAATTACTCAGTAAATGATGAATAATAAATTGATGTAAGAAAACAGAATCAATGCTTGGTGGTGATGGTGCATACCTTTAACACCAGCACTTGGGAGGCAGAGGCAAGCTACAAGGACAAAGATCTTACTGTGATGTATTGGGTCTAGGGGAAGAAAGGGGATGAGCAAAGAAAACTTACAAATATTTTAAAATTTGTTTTACACTGTAAATGGGTATTAAATTATAAGAGGAAACTAACTGCAATTGCGTGTTGAGTCTAGAAACCTGGACAAGGTCAATGGCTATATAGTTCAAGATTAGCCTTGCCCATTTTAACCCTGTCTCCAAAAGCTCAAATGAACCAAAGAAACTAATATGCAAATTACTATGAATGCTCAATTCTCATTAAAACAAAACTACACCAGATGTAAACATATTAAAATGTATCCTTTGAATATTGAAGCCATCATCTGGAAATGTAGCTTAGTTGGTGAAAAGGCTATACCAGTATGTACTAAGACATCCAATGGAGGGGAAGTGAGTTACCTGATATGGTCACTGGTTTAGAGCTCCTATTGCCAGCACATGTTTATATGTATGTGTGTGTGTGTGTGTGTGTGTGTGTGTTGTGTGTGTGTCTGTGTTTGTGTGTCTGTGTGTGTGTCTGTGTGTGTGATTTCAGTGGCTCTGTGTGTGTTTTGTTGTGTTTGGTTATTTGAGTGAATAGGGAATTTCAGAGTAGCCAAAGGCTACCAAATTAGCTTTTGTCTCAAATCAAGAAAATAAAAACCAAACACAAAACAAAAATACACCCCATGAATAAGTTGCAGGTGTGAAAGAGCTGAGATGGCTGTCAGGAACCTGGAGTCCTCCATAGCCAGAAGCTTATTTGAAATAATGACTTGATGAAGGAATTCAGAATCATCAAGAGTAAGATGGACACTTTATCTCAAAGTGTAAATCAACAGAAAAGCATGATGGGATAGAAATCAACCAAAAACTAATATTTATTAATACCCCAGTGTCATCTTGCATGGGGTGCATACTCTTTGTATTATCATTCAATAAGCTGAGGTGGGAGGTTTTCTGTGAGTTTCAGGCACAACCTGATCCACACAGTGAGAAACTATCAAACAACAACATCAAATTCTAAACAGAAAACCGTGGTGCTTTTCTTGAAGAAAACAGTAGAAACCAAGTGCCTCAAATGGTCTTTTTTTCTTTTTTCTGAAATGGTCTTTTAGAACAAATTACTTAACCAGCAATCCTAACAAGGCTCCATAATTAAGGTACTTGCTCCTATGAAGACTTAAGTTTGATGGCTGGAACCCAGGAGAACAGACTCCTGAAGGTTTCCTATGAACTCTATATGGGCATGATGGCAAATGCGCCTACACCTATAATTAATTGAAAAAAACCATTTATGTGCTGATATATTATTAATAATTTAATAAAGAATACCTGAAGGATCAAAATTCAAAGACAGCCATACTACTCAGCTGTACAAGCTAGGCAGAGTTGGCACACATCTTTAATCCATTGAATCAGGTGAAAAGGATCTCTGTGAGTCAGAGGCCACCCATGGCTGCACAAGCTTGAATCAGTCTGAAAGATAAACAGCTCATAGGAAGGTGATCTCAGCACTAGGGATCATGCTTCTTCAATCACAGCACTAAGTAAACACCAAAAGCAAATAGTCTCAGGTGTGGATCTATTCTTAAGCCAGTTTGATGTGAGAAAGCAGTGTTAGGTGTGGAGGAGAGATCATGGAGACAGATCACCCTTCAGCCTGAGATAGAAAAAGAACTAGTTACTTGGCTACTATGCTTCTCTGATATTCAGTTTGCAGGTTGAACCCCAATATCTTTCTCTGGGTTTTTTATTAATTTGTGTTATATTTTTTTAAATTTCCTTTCCCAAAAGCAGGGAACCACTGTGCAAAGACTGGTCTCTATGACATCTCCTGGGCACATGTGCAGGACTGCCACATCGGCAGCCAATGAGAGAGGGATGCAGTATCAGGATTTTTATGTCACCATTGCCTATGATTAGCTTCTACCCCAGTGGGGAAAAAAACAGGGCCTCTAACAATGAATGGAACGAAGATACAGAAGGAAGGAGCAATTGTTATATCAAGGTTACTTGAGGGAAAAATCCGGAAAAACGATTCAATTAGAAATCAAATGAAGCTGAGAAAGTTGGTACACACCTTTAATCTCACCACTGGAGAGGCAGTGGCAGGCAAATCTCTGTGTTGATGGTTAGCCTCATCTACAAAGTGAGTTCCAGGAGAACTAAAGTTACATCTCAAAACCCCAAAAAAGCGAAAAAATCCAGACAGGAAGGAACGATGGAAAGAAGAAAGAAAGAAAGAAAGAAAGAAAGAAAGAAAGAAAGAGAGAAGAAAGAAAGAAAGAAAGAGAAAGGGAAAGAATCAAATTAAATTCTGTGTCTGTGATGTGTTCTCCTCCATACATGTCCTAGAGATCAATCTCAACTCACCATGCTTAGTATGTGACTTTACATACTGAGGCATCCTGCTGGCCTATCCAGTTTTTTTAAAGAACCATGTGAGGATTTTATGAATTAGGCACTGGTATCTTTTTCATCCCATATTCTTCCTCCTCCAAATACTCTCTTGCCCTTTCCTACTCAATTTTATGATCGATTCCTTAGCAGTCTCTCTCTCTCTCTCTCTCTCACACACACACACACACACACACACACGCACACACACTCACACCTACAACACCCCCACCCCGCACACAACCTATAAGTACACACAGCCAAGCTGCTTTAGTGTTACTCATACACACAAGTGTAGGGAAGATAACCAAATGAATAAGCAATCAGGGAGATGGTCCCAGATTACTGGTACTCACTCTTTTAGCAACTCCTTTTATTTTATTATTTTTAAATTTAAATTAGAAACAAGTTTGCTTCACATGTCAATCACAGGTCTCTCTCCATTTCCCTCCCCTTGTCACAGGCCCTCACACTAACCTCTCCAACCTCCTAATCCAAACTACTTTCCCCTGGGAGGGTGAAGCACTCCATGGGGGGGTGTTCATATTCTGTCTTTGCATCCAGGGCTGGTCCTAGAACCTTCCTCAAGAATCTAGGATGACAGTTCATTTCTCTTTGTAGGATGGGCACCCAAAGTGTATTTGCATGCCACAGATAAATACTGATCAACTACCCAAAGCCCCATAGATTTCCTAGGCCTCTTCACTGACACTCACATTTAGGGGGTTTTGATCAGTTCCATGCTGGATTCCCAGGCATCAGTCTGGGGTTCAAGAGCTCCCCCTTTTTCAGTTCATCTGATTCTGTGAGTTAAACAAGCCCAGTTTTTACCCCTATACTCATCAGTCCTCCCTCTCTGTCTCTGGGTTCCTTCAGTTCAGTGTTTGTTTTTGTCTCCCTCGGATTCCATCAGTCATTGGTTGAAGGTTCTGTTTCCCAGAATCTCTGCCAGTAGGATTGTATGATGGTACTCCCTGGATCCATGTCTAAATTCCATATATGAGTGAGTACATACAATGTTTCTCTTTTTGTGACTGGGTTACCTCACTCAGGATAGTTCTTTCTAGTGCCATTGAATTGTCTGCAAATTTCAAGATTCCATTGTTTTTTCCTGCTTAATAGTACTCCATTGCTTAAATGTACCACATTTTCTTTATCCACTCTTTAGTTGTGGGGCATCTTGGTTGCTTCCAGGTTCTGGTTATTACAAATAATGCTGCTACGAATGTAGTGTAAGAGGCATCCTTGTTGTATGAATGTGCATCTTTTGGGTATATACCTACAAGTGGAATTGCAATTTATTCCTTTATCCCACTTTTTAATTGGATCATTTGGTGTTTTGCAGACTTGCTTCTTGATTTCTTTGTAAAGTTTGGAGATCAGTACTCTGTTAGATATGGGTAAGTCAAACTATTTTCCCATTCTGTGTGCTGCCTTTTTGTCTTGTTGACTTTGTCCTTTGCCTTACAGAAGCTTCTCAATTTCAAGAGGTCCCATGTATTAATTGTTGACCTCAGTGTCTGTGCTACTAGTGTTATATTCAGGAAGCTGTCTCATGTACCAATTCATTCAAGGGTACCTCCAACTTTCTCTTCTAAGAGATTCAATGTGGCTGGATGTATGTTGAATTCTTTGATTCATTAGGACTTAAGTTTTCTGCATGGCGATAGACATGTATCTATCTGCGTTTTGCTACATGCCATAATCCAGTTGTGCCAGCACCATTTGTTGAACATGCTTTCTTTTTTCCACTATACTTTTTTAGATTCTTTGTCAGAGATCAGATGTTCATACACATATGGATTAATATCAGGGTGTGCAATTCGATTCCATTCATCTACATGCCTATTTTTGTGTCAATACCAAGCCATTTTCAGGACCATAGCTCTATAATAGAGCTTGAAATCAGAGATGGTGATGCCTCCGGATGTTGCTTTGATGAATAAGGTTGTTTTGGGAATCCTGATTCTTTCTTCCATATAATGTAGATTATTCTTTCTTTCGTGATCTGTGAAGAATTGTGCTGGGATTTTAATGAGGATTGCATTGAAACTGTAGACTGCTTTTGGCAAGATTGCCATTTTACTGTGTTGACCCTACCTATCCAAGAGCATGGGAGCTCTTTCCATTTTCTGGTATCTTCTTCAATTTCTTTCCTTAAACACAAAAATTTGTTGTGATACAAGTCTTTCACTTGTTTGATTAGGGTTAACCCAAATATTTCATGTTGTTTGTGGTTATTGTAAAGGGTGATGTTTCTCTGATTTCTTTCACAGCCCATTTATAAATTATGGCTAAAGTATGTATAAAGTATGGCTACTGATATTCTAGAGTTGAACTTGTATCCTGCCACGTTGCTGAAAGTATTTATCAGCTGTAGGAAATCCTTTGTAGAGTTTTTATGGGTCAATTATGTAAACTGTAGTATCATCTGCAAATAGTGAAAATTTGACCTCTTCCTTTCCAATTTGTATCCCCTTGATCTCCTTTTGTTGTCATATTGCTCTAGCTAGAACTTCAAGAACAATATTGAAAAGATATGGAGAGAATGGACAGCCTTGTCTTGTTTCTGATTTTAAAGGAATCAAGATGAGTTTCTGTTCATTTAGTTTGATGTTGTCTGTTGATTTTCTGTTTATAGCTAAGGTAAGTTCCTGTTATCTGGGATGTCTCCAAAACCTTTACCATGAAGGAGGGTTGGATTTCATCAAAGACTTTTTCAGCATCTAGTGACATAATCATGTTTTTTGTTTCTCATCTTGTTTATATGGTGGATTACTTCGATGGATGTTTGTATGTTGAAACATCCCTGCATCCCTGGAATGAAGCATACATGATCATGGTGGATGAGTTTTCTTATGTGTTCTTGGATCCAATTTGCCAGTGTTTTCTTGAGTATTTTTGCATCAATGTTCATGAGGGATATTGGTCTGAAGTTCTCTTTCTTAGTTGTATCTTTGTGTGGCTTAGGTATCAAGGTTATTGAAGCCTGGTAAAATGAGTTTGGCAAAGACCTTTCTGTTTCTATTGTGTGGAGTACTTTGAGAAGAATTGGTATAAGATGACCTTTGAATGTCTGGCAGAATTCTGCACTGAGGTCATCTGGATATGGATTTTTTTTGGTTGGGAGATTTTTGATGAATGCTTCTATTTCCTTAGGGGTTATATGTCTATTTAAATTGCTTATCTGTTCTTGATTTAATTTTTGCAGGTGATATCTAGGCAGAAAATTGTCCATTTCATTTAAATTTTTAAATTTTGTGGAGTACAGGTTTTGAAAGAATTACCTGATCATTCTGTGGATTTCCTCAGTATCCATTGTTATGTCCCCCTTTTCATTTCTGATTTTGATATTTTGCATGTTCACACTCTGTTGTTTTGTGGTTGGATAAAGTTTTGTCTACCTTGTTGATTTTCTTAAGGAACCTACTATTCATTGCACTGATTATTTGTATTGTTTTCCTAGTTTCTACTTTATTGGGTTCAGCTCTCAATTTGATTATTTCCTGGCATCCAGTCCTCCTGGCTGAGTTTGCTTCTTTGTGCTCTAGAGATTTCAGTTGTGCTGTTATTTCTCTAGTGTAACTATTCTCCAGTTTCTTCACCTTGGCACATAGTGCTATAAACTTCCCTCTTAGCACTGCTTTCAAAGTTTCTCATACATTTACGCATGTTGTATCTTCAATGTCAGTGAATTATAGGAAATATTTAACTTCATTTTTTATTTATTCTTTGACCAAGGAATGATGCAATTGTGCATTGTTCAATTTCCATGGGTCTGTAAGATTTCTGCAATTTCCATTGTTGTTAAATTTTAATTTAATTTTAAGGCATGGTGGTCTGATAAGATGCATGGAGTTATTCCAATTTTTTATACCCGTTGAGGCTTGAGTAACTTACTGTTTGTCCAGGTTTTCAATTTCCAACATTCCTTCAGACTGTGTTTTGTTTATTGCCCCTATTTCACCTTTCAACCCTTGCACTGTTTGAAATGTTTCTTGCAATTTTTGCTTTGTTTTCTCAACTCGTTCTTGCATTTTTGGTGTGATTTTTCTTCCATTTTTTAATGGATTTTCTCATCTTCTTTGAGAGCCTCTATCATTTTCATGAAGCTGTTTTTAAGGTCTGTATCATCTGCTTCATTTGCATTAGGCAGTTTAGGTTGTGTGGTTGTAGAGTCTCTATACTCTGGCGGTATCTTATGGGTTTTTCTGCAACTGTGTGTGTTTTTATATTGTCTCTTTCCAAACATTTCTTCCAATGCATGCAGAAAAAGTCTCTTCCTCTCCTGGAACATGTGTGACCACGGTTCCTTTGCAGTGGATGAGAGTAGATCCAATACTCTGGTGGCTTTCCTCTTGCATGGATAGATACAGTCCAAGTACCAGTGCCTTGGTAATGTTTGGGAAAGCTGGACTCTGTGGGAATGGGATCCACAGTGTGCAGTCCTAAGGTCTCTGATGGTTCTGTTCCACGCAGGGAAGGCAGGCTGGAAACAGTCCCATGCATACCTAGCCTGTCTGGTGGGTGGACAGTGGGACTTGGAAGCTGGCAGTCTCTGGGCCACCTGACTCCTGCCAGAATAGGTGCTGCAGTACACAGTACCCTGGCCTTGGCTATTTGTGCTGGGTTGTTTACTTCAAATTGTTTTATTTTTGGTGGTTTGGCTGAATTTCAAAATTGTTTTATTTCTCTTATTTTGTTATGCTTCGTTGTGGTGATATACACTTTAAGGTTTATTAAAGCTTGCCTGAGGATACAGAAAGCAAAGCCAGCCTCAAGCTATATAGTTCGGACAATGGGGATACATACCATTAATCCCAGTAGCCTTAGAGCAAGGCAGATATAGTATACACCTTTAATCCCAGGACTCATGATAAAGAGGTAGACAAATCTTGGTAAGATCAAGGATACAGACTACTCCTACAAGCAACATCTCTCACAAAATTGATCTCAGCACTTGGGATCACAGGCCTTTAATCCCAGCACTAGGGTGGTAGAGACAGGAGGATACGGCTGGACAAAGAAAGGAATTTAAGGAGAGCATAGAGGAACTGAGAGCTTTGTCCTCTGGCGATTTGTGGAAACTGGATTGCCCTATCATCTGGGTAGAGGTAATATCTACTGGAAATTCTGCTTTGCTTCTCTGATCTTCAGCTTGAAGCTTGAAGCTTGAACACCAATATCTGTGTCTGGGTCTTTTATTTTTTGAGCTACAAACTAGCACACAATATAAAGGACTGAATTAATTTAAAAAGGCAATAGCCAGTGGGTTTGAAGCCACTGGGCCAGGCCCTAAGCTGAGTTGCTGGTGGGACTACCCCCTGAGTCCCTGCCTGCACAGCTAGGTTTTCTTTTTCCCTAAGTCTTTGAGGTACTGTTAATTTTTTGAGATGTAGATTTGCTAGACTGTGTTCTGCTGCCACCAAAACTCAGGAACTTTTCCAGTTTTTCACAGTTTCTCACTCTCTAAGTTCAAGCACACAAGGTAGATCTCAAATTCAGATGTTCACTGATATTGTCAGCAGTTTTGATATATTAATATGAAATTCTTTTTTAAAATATATTCTTCCTTTATTTATTTTGTATACTTTCTTGTGCCTGCATGTCAGCAGAGGGCACCAGATCTCATTCCAGGTGGTTGAGAGCCACCATGTGGTTGCTGGGAATTGAACTCAGGACCTGTGGAAGTACAGTCAGTGCTCTTAACTGCTGAGCCGTCTCTCCAGCCCCTTTAATATGAAATTCTTAAAAGAAGAGATAAGTTAAAAATGAGAAGCTCTTTTCCCACACTAAAGAATGGAAAACACTATTAAAATGAAGAGAATTAGGTTTTGGAATTATTACCCAATGGATTGTTTAAAAATAGAACTATTAAATGAAGGGATAAGCAACTAAACAAGGATAGGTATACTTTTATTGTCTTTTTCTTTCAACAACATACTCTTTATTTTATGAATTTTATTTAAATTATAAGCAAACTTATTTTACATATCTATTCCACTTCCCTCTCCCTCCCATCCTCCTATTGCACCTATCCTCCCCCACCATACAATGCATCATCTACTCCCCAAGAAGGATGAGACCTTCAATGAGGGATTATCGAAATCTGTCAAGTCATTTGGGGCAGGGCCTATGCCATCCTCTGTGTATCTAGGCTAAGAGTGTTGGGGAAGTCCTGTGCATTTGTCAATAAAACACTGTCTGGCCAATAGGGAATCTAGTTAGGAGAGACTAGGAGTCCAGGAGGACTCTGGGAAGGAGAAACACGAGAGTCGAGATGTAACCGCCATGGGGTAGGAAGCCCGGAACTATTCTCAGGTAAGAGAAATATTTAGATTAACAATTATGGGGTAGTTACTTAAGTCAGAGCTAGCCAGTAAGAAACAAGCAAGGCCAACAGCTTCATAATTAATATAGCCTCTTGTGTGTTTATTTGGGACTGATGCGGCTCTAGAACCATGTTGGCGGGAAGGCTTCTCTCTCAAAGGAAAAAGCTTCTCTTTTCAAGTGGTGTCAGGAGTGGGATTGAATTTCCACGTAAAACAACAAAAGCTTTAAAGGAATTTTAGAAACAGAAGAACAGAGAGAAGCAAAGAATTTTGGTAGCAGCATTTTTCTCAGGTGTGCTCTGTTTTGCTAGCAACAAGCCGAGATTCACGTGGCTCGCTTACTGGAGTCTTCCTGACTCGGCATAAAAAGAAAAAAAAAGAAAAAAACAGCAAGGTTCTTTTAAGAGACTCTGCTAACGATTGAAAGGTGTGTACATACAGCTGGAAGTGGCAGCTTTTGCTGGATGTCAGCATGGACTGAGGCGGTAAGCTGGAATCACGCTTATGCCCACCATCTTGAAAAACACAAAACAAAAGAAAAAAAACGGCAGTTTAAACAGCCGCAGTTTTAACAGATAAGACACGTGGCCAGAAAAACATAAAGATTTACAGTAAAGTCAGACTTGGATGAAGAAAAACCTCTAAAGGTTTACAGTGTGTTTAAAAATACACGTAAGATTGAGAGAGAATATAAAGAAGCCAGCTGTTGTGGCGTACGCTGGTAGGAATTGCTCCAGAGGCAGAGGCAGGCAGATTTCCAAAGAGAAACCCTGTCTCAGAGAAAAATAAATAAAAGTGAAAGAAATAGAGTAATAATAATAATAGATAAACAAATAAGCCACGTAAAGATGGAAAATACACAGAGTCTGGATACTGTATGCTATTGTGTTTTTCAGTTTTTTGATTGCTCAGGAAGGAACAGCTACTAAAGTACACTTGATTATAAATGCTGCTGAATTAATCCAACTTCTATCTTTTGAAAATGCCTTGACTTCACAATTTAAGTATAAGAATATGTTACTTGGGAAAGGAGATTTTACTTATGTTTCTACAGAAAATGAAAAGCTGAGGATTCCTTCCAGGCTTCTGTGGTTTGACGAACCAAGACCCCCGGAAGCAGTGGACCAGGTGTTCCAACAACTGAAACAGCTAAGATGATGCAGCTTTACAGACCACGAAAATAAGGACTTATACAAGTTTCTGAGTTTTGTCATGATCCCCATGGTATAAACAACGCCCCCTTCCAGCATGAAGCAGTTTGGAATGAGTGACGTCCTAATACCCATCTTGTTTATAAATCTTTGTTTTTATTTAAATGGGGTTGTTTATAATTGGCTAATGATCACAGCCGATCACTTGTTAATGGTAAAAAGGGGAATTATGTTATGGATATTGTTTTTCATTTATTGATACAAATTCGAGGTCAATTTTGTGATGTGTATATTTCTCCTCTTGATTTTGTGCTTATACTGATCTTTTAAAATGTAATTCATAATTGAATACAGACTATAGATAGTTACTTATAATAGAATTTATAGTTAGGTAAGTTAGGTTTTCTAGACATACAGAAATACATTTGAGATAGATAGTCTTCAAACCTTTCAAAGACCTTCAGAAAATGGCATTTAAAATGGTATAGGGTTTATCTTGACAATGAGAAATGTCTGCTCCTGGCAGCACCAATTACATCTAAGATGGGCATCGAAGAAACTTGTTGTGGAGTTTGCTTTCAACATGGCAAGATTAGCCATTTGGGCAAGAAACTACTCTTGCCTGTACTGTTTGACTGTTGCTGTCTAAACTGGCCATGCAGGACCCACAGGAAAGTGACTGCTGAACTCAGTCTTACATGGTTCCTGACTATGAAAGAGGCTATGAGACTTCCTGCAGAACACAGAAAAATGACTGACAGATTGCCAATGCAGATGGACATTTTGAAATTTCCTGCTTTGCTGAGAAGTGTTCCAGACACATTGTGGCCTATGGGCTGAAGATGGATGCCCCAACGTTACAGAGGAACTTCGGGTGACTGTCCAGGCAGTAAGATATCTCTGTCAATCCTAGTGTTTACATATTATCCTTCTGTGGTCTTTGATGGAATTGAAGACAGATAGTTATAGTTATAGTTTTCCTCAGTTATGATAAAAGATATGCTACATATAGAACTTTAGACTCACAAGAATGGTATGGATATTTTCCTTAAATCTTGCTAAATGTTGACAAAATATTGAAACTGTGTTCTTACTTGATAACTGTTCTGTTATATACAATTTGACTATGTTAAAGTTAAGACTTTTCTTTTTGTATAAACAGAAAAGAGGAGATGTTGGGGAATTCCTGTGCAATAAAGCACTGTCTGGCCAATAGGGAATCTAGATAGGAGGGACTAGGAGTCCAGGAGGACTCTGGGAAGGAGAAACACGAGAGTCGAGATGTAACCGCCATGGGGTAGGAAGCCAAGAACTATTCTCCGGTAAGAGAAATACTTAGATTAACAATTATGGGGTAGTTACTTAAAGCAGAGCTAGCCAGTAAGAAACAAGCAAGGCCAACAGCTTCATAATTAATATAGCCTCCTGTGTGTTTATTTGGGACTGATGCGGCTCTAGAACCAGGCTGGCGGGAAGGCTTCTCACTCAAAGGAAAAAGCTTCTCTTTTCATAAGAGAAAACCCCTTCATGGGAAATTGTCTCCCAAAGTCCGTTTGTGCACTAGGTATACATCCTGGATCCACTTCCAGAGGCTCCATAGACTGTCCAGTTCTCCTAGCTGACACCCACTTACAGGTGGCCTCATTTGGTGCTATGTTGGTTACCCAGCTGTCAGACTTAGGTCCATGTGTTCCCACTTGCGAAGGTCAGCTTTTTTGTGACTTTTACCATCAAGGTTTTGACCCCTTTGCTTATCAATCCTCCCTCTCTGAAACTGGATTCCAGGAGTTTGGCTTAGTGCTTAGCTGTGAATCTCTGCTTCTGCTTCCATCAGCTACCCGATGAAGGCTCTAGAATGGCATTTAACATAGTCATCATTATAGGGGAAAGACATTTATGTAGCCTCTCCACTATTGCTTAGATTACTAGTTGGCTTCATCCTTGTGGATCTGTGAACATTTCCCTAGTGCCAGATTTCTCTTTAAACCTATAGTGGTTCCCTCTATTGATGTGTCTCTTTCCTTGCTCTCCTCTATTCCTTTCCCCTATCAATCATCCTGATCCCTAATATTCTCCTACCCATTCCACTTCTTCCCTCCTCGTTCTCCTAACTCCCTTTCCTTCCCCCATGCTGCCAATTTGTTCAGAATCCCTTGTCCCTTTCTTCTTCACTGGGGAACCATGTATGTTTCTCTTACATTTTCCCGTTTTCTAGCTTCTCTGGAAGTGTGGATTGTAGGCTGGAAATCATTTTCTCTATGTCTAATATCCAAGTATGAGTGAGTATGTATAATTTTTGTCTTTCTGTGACTTGGTTACCTCACTTAGGATGGTTTCTTCTACTTCCATCCATTTGCTACAAATTTCAAGAGTCCATTGTTTTTCTCCAATGAGTAGTACCACATTTTCTGTATCCATACTTCAGGTGAGGGGCATCTACGTTGCTTCCAGGTTCTGGCTGCTATGAACATAATTGAACAGATGTCCTTGTTCTTTTGGATAATGTTGCTGTTTCAATAATTCTTAGGTTTCTCAAAAAAATTGGTTGATATAAGGTTTAAGTGAAGGGGTAAACTGAGCTCAAAGGATTCACTTCTAATAATTTTAAAGTCAAGGGACCTGATCCACATTCAGTCCCCTGCTTTAGCATGCATGACAGGCAACAGAAAAAACATGTAGTCCTCTGACACAAGGAAACACTAGAATTTTTGGCCTTCCAGAGCCTAGAGACAAAACTAAACATAAATCTGGATCCCCGAGATGTTATTTCTTGGGAACTGTTTGGCCCCAGAAGAAACTCTAGGGGGGACAAAAACCTCCCTTGTAGTCTCCAGGATATACTTCTGAAAACTATTGGTCTCTTTGTACAACAGGACACCTGCAAGTAAAAGGCAATGACGTAGAAACCACAGAATGTTCCCTCTCAGAACTGACCAATGAGAATAATTGGTACACAGGTATTTCGTTCCAAAATATGACTGAGAAATTCTCCTAATTGTTCCCAAATATCAACCAATCAGAAACCAAGCCATACCTAATGAAGTAATCCTGTAAATTTTGTGTATAAAACCTAGCAGTAGACAGGGAACTTCACTTCCTCTGGAGGCTGCTGTCACAGCTAGCCAGACAGGGTCTCTGTTATGTTTAGATGAACAATCATTAAAACCTTGCTTTTGCATTTTGGTGGGTCTTCCTGGTGGAAGAATGATTGTCAAAACAAGTCAGGACAGTCCATTGAAATCCTGCTTTACAGAAAAGTATGTAAAAGATGCTAGCCCTATATGCCAAAGATAAGATTTCCCAACACTGAATAAGAACCTTGGGTGTCTATCTATGCTGCCAGTTATTTTGTACGTCGCTTACTTGCACTATCTGCTTACTCAGATAACATTACTTACTACTCGGGTCTTTGAAATAATTGAAGACTAGTTATAGTTTGCATTAAAAGACTCATAAAAGAAACTCACTAAAGATATGTAAAGTGTAAAAGTTTGAGAGACATTAAAAGATATTTTGATAATGCAAATTTGACTAGAAAGTAAGATAGGTACAAGAATTTTACTCAAGAAGATAAAATAGATAATGAACTATCTTCTCTGAATTTGTCAAATGCAAATGAACTAGACGTTGTTGATGAAATTTTTGCCTGTATATATTGTATATAATTATTGTTCTTATTGTATATTTTTTCTTATGTTATTTGTAGCCTTCTTCCTTCTGTTTTGTTCAAGACATAGAGAGAGAGAGAGAAAAGAGGAAGAGGTACAGGTAGGTTGAGTTTTGGGAAGAATATAGGAGAGCAGGATGAGGCCCACTTCACCATCAGCCTGGGAGCTGGCAGTTGTAAGACAATGTTCACTAAAAACAATACAGTGCCCTGAGCAATAAGTTCCTGATAAGAGCTGGTCCACTGAAATGCCCTAATCTTGACCTTTGCCAAAGACTAACTGCCTCTTCCTGACACACCCACAGCTGCCTCTGGTGTCAGGGTATATATAACCAGCCAGGGTAGGAATTAAGGAGAGCCTTCTTCAGGAGCCTTCTGGAAGCCTTCTTGAGGGTTTCTTTGCACTGTCTCTGTGTCATCAATCCTGTCACACTCTGCACATTTTCTGATAAAGGCTGCACAGTGATCACGGCAAGCCAAGCCAGGTTTGAGGGGAGATCTAGCACTAGTGAGACGTCCAGAAATCTACAAGAATGACATCACCTTGCAAACTAAGCAGAAGTGGAGATATTACATTATATGTCACTTACTAATAATGATTTTGATGACTGTCTTACATACCATCCAGTGACAGACAGAAGCAGAGGCAGACAGTAAAAGCTAAAAACTGGACTGAAATCCTGGAACCCAGTGACAGAGACGGAGGACTGAAGAGCAAACGGTTCAAGAATGGTCTGGTGAAACCCAGATGAAAGACCTCGGCATCAAAGCACCGGGCACTGAACCCTCTGCCCAAGAACTGGGGCCAGACCACTAGATGCTGAGTGATCCTAATTGTTGAGCCACCTCCCCATCCCCCTATTTACAACATTTTAAATTATGTTTCATCTCATATGAGGATTTTGAAGCCACGAGTAGATGAAAGTGGACAAGTTGCAGATTTTTTTCTACAAACATGATTACCTGTTTAGACAATTTTTGTGATACACAGAAAAGTGATTACTGGCTTTTGAAAAACTATTACATAAAATATATTTTATAACAATGTCATGGTATCTACTTTTACACTTAAATGTCAAATGTCAGAAGCAGTGGTATATCTTTGACATCCTGGCTACACTTATCTACATAACACTTACAATGACAGCTGGAAGTACACAGAAAACATATTCCTATGTACTCAAATGTGCATTTATGGATACAAATATATGGATATAAAAATATGGATATATATATATATATATATATATAATTTCATATTCTATGCACCACAGTTCCCATATTCATGTTAGGGCCATGCAAAGCCTAAAAATACATAAATAGGTGAGTATTAATAAACTCCATATACAAATACACAATAATCAATGTAGAGTCCATTAAAGCCAATTATTTTATGACCTATCCTGTCATTGCTTTACCAACATTTAACAATCTGTTAGGGACAGGTTGTTGTGATTCACCACTTTAATCCCAGCACTCTGTAGGCAGACGTAGGCCAATCTCTGAGTTCAAAGCTATTATAGTCCAGAGTGAGTTACAGGACATTCAGGGATGTATGGTGAAACTGCTCTTACAGAGCACCTGGGTTCAATACCAGCACCCACAATGCACCTCACAACTATTTGTAACTCTAGGCCTAGGTATAATATATAAACACAAAGGAAATATCGAAGAGGATAAAATAAATAATGGAGAATGGCAAAGAAACTTGCAGTGAGACCAATAAAATTCATTGTCCACACAATTAGATATTGGGGGTATTTTTTAATTTTTCAATAACTTTCCCTGTGTTTGATGAGTAGAAGTTTGTGAGTTGTGTCACTACAGGAAATTTTGTCACATATCAAGGTCTGAAAGTGGAGTAATATTTAGACTAAAGAGTAAAATTTTTAATGAACTGTAAGAACAAGTTACCCTAACATGGCATAGTGAAACCCGGCTTTAATCCTAGTATTAGGAAGGAAAATATAGCTGGATCTCTGAGATCTGAGCCATCCTGCTCTAACCAAAGTGTACCAGGAAAGCCTGGGATACAAAAAGAATCCGGTTTTACAAAATGAATAGAAGAAATAAAATAAAATGTAGAAAAGAAACAAGAAAAGAGGATTTTATTTTTGAAATAAATATGGAGTATATAAATAAAGAGAAATTCTCAGAAGATAAAACACAAATAACTGAACAACTATTTTGAACAATTTTTTATACAGATATTTTCTTTATTTGAGATACTTACATCTTGGATACATCAAAACCAATTTCTGGGAGAGGAAAAACAAAATCAGAACCCACATAGAAAAACAAAGAAAACAGTAACCATCTGGATATAGCGAATCCAAGAGGATATTCTCTTTTTTTGAGGGATTTTCTTGACAGAATTTCTCTGTATTGCTTTGGTGCCTGTTATGGATCTCGACGTGTAGACCAGGCTGGCCTTGAACTCAAAGAAATCTGCCCAGTTTAACCTTCCCAGTGCTGGAATTAAAGGCTTGAAGCACCAATGCCTGGCTGAGAATATACTCTTTTGTTTTGTTTTGTTTAACTTGACTTTTTCCATATTTTTATTTAACTTTTTATGAATGTCACTTTCAGTTCCCTCTCCCTCCCCTCCTCCCCCACCCAACAATCCTCCCAATGCCTCAATCCCACTCCTTTCCCCCTCCACTCCCCATGGAGGGGAAGAGCCTCCATGAGGGATTTCCAGAGTCTGACACATCATCCCGGGAATGTTCCAGGTTCTTCCTCACGTGCCCAGGATGAGAGAGCATCCTTCCATGTGGCATGGGCACCCAGATTCGCTCTGTATGCCAGGAATAAATACTGCTCCACTCTCCAAGGTCCCACAGATTGCCAAGGCCTCCTCTCTGTCACCCAGGATCGGTGGGAGGATGTCTGGTCAGTCCCATGTTGGCATCCCAATCATCAATCTGGGGTCCATGTGATGCCCCTTGTTTAGGTCAGCTGCCCCTGTGGGCCTCGCCAGCATCATCCCTATTCCCTTCATCATCAATCCTCTTTGCAAGTGGGTTCCAGGAGTTCAATTCGGTTCACAGCAGTGGGTGTTTGCCTCTGTCTCCATCAGCCACTGGATGACAGTTCTAGGATGGCATATAAGGCAGTCATCATTCACACCACCATGGGAGGGCATTTAGTGTATCCTTAATGTCATTTGGTGTCATTCCTGTAGATCTGTGAATATCTCACTAGTGCCAGGTCATTCCTCCAACTTATAATGGTTCCCTCTTTTATGGTATCTCCAATCCGTTTCTCTTCGATACTCACCCATGCTCAACCTTCCTACTCTTCCATGTCGTCCTCTCTCCTCCTCTTCTCTCCCTCTCTTTCTTTCATTTCCTTCTGCCCTCTCCTTCTCCCCCTCACCAATCTAATTAAGAGATTGCATCCCATAGCCCTTCTCTGGGTTATCATACATATCTATCTTAGGGTCCTCCCTGCACCACAGACTCTCTTGCGGTGGGATAGTGGGCTGACAATGCCCTCCTCCATGTCGAAAATCCATATATGAGTGAGTACATACCATGTTTGTCTTTTTGTGACTGGGTTACCTTACTCAGGATGGTTTCTCCCAGTGCCATCCATTTGCCTGAAAATTTCAAGATTCCATTTCTCTATGCTAATACTTCATTGTGTAAATGTAACACAGTTTCTCTATCCACACTTCAGTTGAGGAGCATCTAGGTTCTTTCCAAGTTTTGGCTATTACAAATAATTCTGCTATAAACATAGTTGAGCAGATGTCCTTATAATATGAGTGTACATATTTTGGGTATGTGCCTAAGAGTGGAATTGCTGGATCTTGCAGTCGACTGATTTCCATTATTCTGAGGAATCTCCATATTGATCTCCAAAGTGGGTGCACAAGTGGGCATTACCACTAGCAGTGGAGGAATGTACCCTTTTATCCACATCCTCTCTAGCATACAGTGTCATTAGATTTTTTATTTTAGCCATTCTAAAAGGAGTGAGATGGTATACCAGAGTTGTTTTTATTTGCATTTCCTTAATGGCTAAAGATGTTGAGCACTTTCCCAAGTGTATCTTGGCCATTTTGGACACCTCTATTGAGAACTCTCTATTAAGTTCTGTACCCCATTTTTATTGGATCCTTTGGTGTTCTGGAGAGCTGCTTCTTTAGTTCTTTTTAAATTTTGGAGATCAGTTCCCTGTCAGTTGTGGGATTTGTGAATATTTTTCCCATTCTGTGGACTGTCATATTGTCTTGTTTACTGTGTCCTTTTCCCTGCAAAAGCTCCTCAGTTTCAGGAGGTCCCATTTATTAATTGTCGATCTCAGTGTCTGTGCTACTGGTGTTATGTTCAGGAAGTGGTCTCCTGTACCAATCCGTTCAAGGGAACTTCCCAATTTCTCCTCTAGGAGATTCAGTGTGGCTGGATTGATGTTGAGGTCTTTGATCTATTTGGAATTAAGTTTTGTGCATGGTGAAAGATATGGATCTATCTGTTGTCTTTTACATTCCAGAATCCAGTTACTCCAGCACCATTTGTTGAAGATGCTTTCTTTTTTTCCATTGTATAGTTTTAGCTTCTTTGTCAAAGATCAGGTGTTCAAAGGTGTGTGGGTTGATATAAGGGTTTTTTTTAGCCTTTCGATTTCCACCATTACCTCAGCTTGTGTTTTTCTTATTGTCTCCATTTCAGTTTTCAGGACTTGAACTGTTTGAATTGTTTCCTTCATCTGTTTGATTGTTTTTTTCTTGGCTTTCCTTAAGAGATTTGTTGATTTCTTGCATTTTTTGGTTTGTGTTTTCTTCCATTTCTTTAAAGGATTTTTTCATATCCTCTTTGAGGGCCTTTATAACTTTCAGGATGTTGTTTTGAAGGTAATTCATTTCTGTTTAGTCTGTGTTGGTATTTTCAGGTCTTGCTGTTGCAGAGTTTCTAGACTCTGGTGGTGTCATACTGTTTTTTCTGTTGTTAACTGTGTTTTTATATTGCCTTCTTCCCATCCTTTCTTTCAGTGGGAGTTTGTGGGTTCTCTTCCTCTCCTGGTGGGTTTGGTTCTAAGGATCCTTTCCAGTGCATTCAATCATGTCCAATACTTCAATGGGTGCAGGTGGTTTTGGGACACTCTCAAGCACAGGGCAGAGACCAGAGGGTATTTAAACAACAGGAAGAAAATTAAGCACTTAGGCGTTTATGCACCAGGAAAGGACTAGAAGACACTGAAGACTGATGTTTGGGCAGATTCAGGGCGATCCTTCCGGAGGTCCTCTCTAAGCAACTGTCACAAGAGGTGCACGGCTTGGCACATCCGTAGGAAGGCCACCAGACTTACAGCAGTCAGTCACCCCTTGTTGGGCAGCATCAGCCCCTCCAAATTCCATAACCACTTCAAAATTCATTGTGTGCAATAGGCTGCTGGAAGTTGACATTGGAAAAACCCAGAGTTCAGTGGGTGATCATATTCCCGCTGTCCCAGATTGACAGCACTGGCCCTGCAGGATTGAACTTGTCATACAGCACGACTTTGGTGATGTCCAGGTACAGGTCGCCCATGTACAATGAGGCCATGGGGTAGCTACTGGCTGCATCATTCATCTCCCCACCTGTGAGGAGCCACCCTCGCTATCGCTATCGCCATTAGAAGATGGCGCTGACATCTGCTGTCAGTTGGAGTTCACCGTTTAAGCTGTGCCTCTCCCGTGGCGTCATCTGGGGTGATGAGCAAACCACCAATCCCGGCTCTACACGTCTCACTCGGAGCTCCTAGGCTTATATAAGGGGCTGGGTTTCTTAGCTTGGGGTCTCCCTCTCAGAAGCTGATCATCTATCTCTCAAGATGCATTAAAGCTTTACTGCAGAAGGATCCGAGTGTCCTGCGTCGTTCTTGCTGGCGAGACGGTAGCGCGGGACATCTGGTGCCGAAACCCGGGAACTCTTCAACATCGCCGGCGCCGCGGGAGACCCCTCGGAAGACGGGGCGGATTCAGAACTGCAGGGACGTAAGTTCAGAGAGGTATGCTTTATCCTGAACACCCCTTTTCTCGACTTTGGCCTTAGTTTGTCATCACCGTGGGACGGGTCAGTGGAGGCTTTGGTGCTAGTCCTGTTTGTCCTTCTTCTTCATCGTGGCTGGTGCTGACAGAACGGTGCTGTCAGTCTGGTAAAGGAGTCGAGCGCCATTTTTTAGATAAGCCGCTAGCGCGATGGGGTTGTCACAGTCAGTGGTTACTGCCCTACAGACTGTGCTAAAACAAAGAGATCTTAAAATTGCACCACGAACACTTCAAAATTTTGTGAAGGAGGTAGATAGAGTGGCACCATGGTATGCTTGTTCCGGGTCCCTCACTGTGGCCTCATGGAACAAGCTAGGTAAAGAACTAGACAGGAAGCATGCAGAAGGAGATCTCAGCTTAGGTACCAAAGCCATTTGGAAGCTAGTTAAAAACTGCTTGGAGGATGAGGCCTGTCACCCTGCTATAATAGAAAGTCAGGGAACCTTAGAGGAAGTTCAGGATAGCATGTCAGAAACTGAACGGAGTGAGAGAATGGGAGCTCGCAAAAGGAAAGACATGTCTAAGAAAAAAGGCCCTCCCAAGAAGTTAAGAAAGGGGAGAGAAAGAAGGGAGTGATCATTCACCCCCTAACAAATCTAAGAAAAAGAAAAAGCCAGAATCTAGCCTATACCCTACGGTAGAGCTAGAAGCCTTGGAGCTAGATAATTCCGATTCTGACACTCTGGATTCTAGCGAAGAAGGTGGTCTAGAGGAGGAGGTGGCACGGTATGAGGAAGAAAGATATCACCCTGATAGACACCGGCCGCTGAAAACAAAAATGAATGTGAGGCCACCGCCTATAAATCCGGCGGGCTCACGCCCCTCGGCGCCTCCGCAGTATGAGCTTCGGCTGAATACTGGTACTGACTCCTTTTTACCTTTAGAGGAACGGAGAAAAATACAAGTGGCTTTTCCAGTATTCGAGAATGCGGAAGGCGGAAGAGTACATACCCCCGTAGATTACAATCAAATCAAAGAATTGGCCGAATCCGTTCGTAATTATGGGGTCAATGCTAACTTTACCACAATACAGGTGGAAAGGCTTGCTAATTTTGCCATGACTCCCACTGACTGGCAGACGACAGTGAAAGCAGTGCTTCCCAACATGGGACAATACATGGAATGGAAGGCTCTCTGGTATGATGCAGCCCAGGCACAAGCTAGAGTTAATGCCACAGCTGAAGATGAGAATCAGAGGCAGTGGACATTTGAAATGCTGACAGGTCAGGGTCAACATGCCCTTAATCAAACCAACTACATCTGGGGCGTCTATGGTCAGGTGTCGGCCGCCGCTATTAAAGCATGGAAGGCCCTCACAAAAGGGGAGAATCCAGTGGACACCTTACAAAGATTGTCCAAGGACCCCAAGAGCCATTTTCAGACTTTGTGGCCAGAATGACCGAGGCCGCCAGTCGCATCTTTGGTGATTCAGAACAAGCTATGCCCCTGATTGAGCAACTTGTCTATGAACAAGCAACCCAGGAATGTCGAGCGGCTATCGCCCCTCGCAAAAGCAAAGGTTTACAAGATTGGCTCAGAGTGTGCAGGGAGCTGGGGGACCCCTAACCAATGCAGGACTAGCTGCCGCCATTTTACAAACGCACAGGCGTAGAGATTTATCTAATCGAAAAGCTTGTTTTAATTGTGGGAAAATGGGGCACCTTAAGAAAGATTGTCAAGCCCCTGAAAGAACAAGAGAACTGGAGCTTTGCCGTCGTTGTGGTAAAGGTTATCATAGGGCTAGTGAATGCAGGTCAGTCCGGGATATGAAAGGGAGGCTTCTGCCCCCTATTGAAGAACCCAAGGTACCCCAATCAAAAAACGGGTCACGGGGCCCATGGTCCCAGGGCCCTCAGAAATATGGGAACCGATTTCAGAAAAGCAATCAAGAGGAAGTAGAGGCTTCCGAGGAACCCCCGGAATGGACTTGCGTGCCGCCTCCGACTTCTTACTCATGCCCCAAATGAATGTTCAACCGGTCCCAGTCCATTCCCCTGGACCTTTGCCCCCTGCCACCATTGGGCTTATTCTGGGCCGTGGCTCCTTAACTTTACAGGGACTCATTATATATCCTGGGATTGTTGACCCGTATCATAAAGAGGAGATTCAAGTTCTCTGTTCTAGCCCTCGGGGTGTATTTTCTATAAAGCAGGGAGATAGAATTGCACAACTGGTGTTGCTGCCCTCCCTCGGGGATGGAGAAACCTACACTTTACAAAAAAGGGCTATGGGATCTTCTGGAAGTGATTCAGCCTATCTGGCTATACCCCTAAATGAGAGACCTACAATAAAATTGTTAATTAATGGAAAAGAATTTGAAGGGATAATGGATACGGGAGCAGACAAAAGCATTATTTCACTCCATTGGTGGCCGAAGTCTTGGCCCACTGTTGTTTCATCTCATTCTCTACAAGGTCTTGGATACCAGTCCTCTCCTGCCATCAGTGCCTCAGCCTTAACCTGGCGGAACGCTGAGGGCAAACAGGGATGTTTTACCCCCTATGTGTTGCCACTCCCTGTAAATTTATGGGGACGGGATGTGTTACAAGCCATGGGCATGACCCTAACTAATGAATACTCCCCCAGGCATCAGCCATTATGGCAAAGATGGGGTATACAAAGGGTAGAGGCTTGGGTAGGCAAGAACAAGGCAGAATAAAACCCATTACGCAACATGGAAATCGGGGTAGAAAAGGACTGGGTTTTATTTAGGGGCCGTTGAGGCTTCACGACCCATACCATGGAAAACAGAGGAGCCGTTATGGGTCTCTCAATGGCCTCTATCCTCTGAAAAATTAGAGGCTGTCACAAGATTAGTGCAAGAACAGGAACGGCTGGGGCATCTAGAGCCTTCTACCTCCCCATGGAATACACCAATTTTTGTTATTAAGAAGAAATCTGGGAAGTGGAGATTACTCCATGACCTGCGGGCCATTAACAATCAGATGCATCTTTTTGGCCCTGTTCAAAGAGGCCTTCCTTTGCTTTCTGCACTTCCTCAAGATTGGAAGCTTATTATTATAGATATTAAGGATTGTTTCTTCTCTATTCCACTTTACCCACGGGATAGACCAAGGTTTGCCTTCACTATCCCTTCTCTTAATCATATGGAACCAGACAAGAGATTTCAGTGGAAGGTACTGCCGCAAGGCATGGCCAATAGCCCAACAATATGTCAGCTGTATGTGCAGGAGGCTTTGGAGCCAATTAGGAAGCAATTTACATCTTTAATCATGATCCATTATATGGACGATATTCTTATTTGTCACAAAGAGTTAGATGTTTTACAAAAGGCTTTTCCCATGCTGGTGGCTGAATTAAAACAGTGGGGATTAGAGATTGCCTCAGAAAAGGTTCAAATTGCAGATACAGGCCTCTTTTTGGGCTCAATGATTACTCCCAAAAATATAGTTCCTCAGAAAATAGAAATTCGCAAAGACCACTTACAAACATTAAATGATTTTCAGAAACTTCTGGGAGATATAAATTGGTTGAGGCCCTTTTTAAAAATTCCATCTGCTGATCTAAAACCCCTCTTCGATCTCCTGGAGGGTGAGCCTCATATCTCCTCACCCAGAAAATTTACCCCTGCCGCCCACCGAGCCTTACAGATGGTGGAAGAGGCCTTACAGGAAGCACAATTACAACGTATTGAGGAGTCACTACCTTTTAATCTGTGTGTTTTTAAGACAGCTCAATTGCCAACTGCAGTCCTGTGGCAACATGGACCATTACTTTGGATTCATCCAAATGCTTCCCCTGCTAAGATTATTGACTGGTACCCTGATGCTGTTGCACAGCTCGTGCTTCGCGGAATAAAAGCAGCTGTTACGCATTTTGGCAGGGATCCTGATTCCTTGATTGTGCCTTATACTGCTGCACAAGTTCAGACCTTGGCAGCCACATCTAGTGATTGGGCAGTTTTAGTTACTTCCTTTTCAGGACAAATTGATAATCATTTTCCAAAGCATCCAATTTTACAGTTTGCCCTAAACCAGGCTATAGTGTTTCCACAAGTGACAGCTAAAGACCCACTCCCAGATGGGACTGTGGTGTACACTGATGGATCAAAAACTGGTATGGGAGCTTATGTGGTCAAGGATAGGGTTATATCTAAACAATATAATGAAACTTCACCTCAAGTTGTAGAATGTCTGATAGTACTGGAGGTTCTTGAGGCTTTTCCAGGACCCCTCAATATTGTATCAGATTCCTCTTATGTGGTTAATGCAGTTAATCTCCTTGAGATAGCTGGAATAATAAGATCCTCCAGCAGAGTTGCTAACATCTTTCAGAAGATACAAGCTGCCTTGTTAAATAGGAGATTTCCTGTTTTCATTACCCATGTCCGAGCACATTCTGGACTCCCAGGTCCCATGTCCTTAGGGAATGACTTAGCGGACAAGGCTACAAAGCTGGTGGCCGCTGCCTTGTCTACCCATGCACAAGCAGCAAAAGAATTCCATCAGCGCTTTCATGTGACGGCTGAGACCTTGCGCCGTCGTTTTGCTCTATCCAGGAAAGAGGCTAGGGAAATTGTTACTCAATGCCAGAATTGCTGCGAATTCTTACCTGCTCCCCACATGGGAATAAACCCACGTGGCATTAGACCATTGCAGATGTGGCAGATGGATGTTACTCATATTCCCTCTTTTGGAAGGCTTCAATATGTTCATGTTTCTGTTGACACCTGTTCTGGCGTAATGTTCGCCACGCCCCTAACAGGGGAAAAGGCCTCATATGTGATTCAACATTGCCTTGAGGCCTGGAGTGCTTGAGGAAAACCCAGAATTTTAAAAACAGACAATGGACCAGCATATACCTCTCAAAAATTCCGACAGTTTTGTCGGCAAATGGATGTTACCCATCTAACTGGCCTACCTTATAACCCTCAAGGACAGGGCATTGTGGAACGTGCCCATCGTACACTCAAATCATATCTGATTAAACAAAAGGGGAGTATTGAGGATGTTCTACCCTCGGTACCAAGAGTTGCTGTGTCCATGGCACTTTTTACCCTTAATTTCTTGAACTCTGATGCCCAAGGCCACACTGCGGCCGATCGCCACAGTTTAGAGCCTGATAGGCCAAAAGAAATGGTAAAATGGAAAGATGTCTTGACTGATCTCTGGAAAGGCCCGGATCCTATTCTTATAAGATCCAGGGGAGCTGTGTGTGTTTTTCCACAGGAGGAAGAAAACCCCCTGTGGATCCCTGAAAGACTCACTCGAAGAGCTCCTTCACAACTCCAGAATAAGAAGGATGGAGGCCAAGTGGGTGATGAAGACTCTCCTACTCGGGATGATGGTTCCTAGTATGATGGGAGAGTTACGGTGGGCCATCATGTCTACCTTCCCCCTACCGATGCCAGTGATGCAGAATGCCCAGGTGTTCCCTAGATTTTTCACAACTAATAGAGAGTTGGGGCTTGCCTTTTTGCCTTTAGATCCTCAGATACAGAGTTTTCAGGATGAGAGAACCTTGTCATTGGTAGGAAGCTTGTGCTTTACTGTGATTTCTTCATTAAAGGATAATTTTATTCATATGGATCCAGAAAGATCTAATGCTAATCCTTTTGAATTAATGGAAGCTGTACTGATCTTTCTCCTATGGCAATGATTGCTGGAGGATATAGTGAGAAGGGACAGATTACTTTTGATTGGAAAGGGGCATTAGGCAACAGTCTGAGTGAGGGACAGAGCTCTGGATCATCTGATTGGTCCTCCTCCAATGTTAAGTATACCCCTTTTAAGAGAACTAATTATTCAGCTGCTCCAATTTGTGTTTGGCTGCCCTTTATTTGGGTTGTGAGTAATGATACCTTAGGTAAGAATCAGAAAGAAATAAATTGCTCTGCTTAGAATTGTTTTTATGCATTATGCTGGGATGCTATTAAGCACCCTTTTGCTTTGGTAATGCGCATGCCTCGATTTGTTCCAGTTCCTGTTGAGGTGCCAAGTAGTTTGAGTTTGTTTAGGGAAAAGCGAGATTTTTGGGATCTCTGCTATTATTGTGGGCCTGATAGCCGCCGCCGCGGTTACTGCTTCGGTTACCGCCTCGGCCCTTGCACTTTCTGCCACTGTGCAGACAACTCAAACCATTAATGAACTATAGGCCACTGTGACCATGGTCCTAGATAAACAGGCCACTGCCAATTCTCAGATACAAGGAGGCCTGATGTTGGTAAACCAACAGATTAATTTGGTTCAGGAACAATTGGATATATTGTGGCAGATGGCCCAATTGGGATGTGAACAAAAGTTGCCTGGCCTTTGTGTCACTTCAGTACAATATGAGAATTTTACAAGAGCAGCTAACCTGTCAAAAGCTCTGTCTCAACATTTATTACAGAATTGGACTTTTGAGTTTGAGCAGACACTCCGTGAGTTGAGAGTGGCGATCCTGCAAGTGAATTCGACGCGTCTGGATCTTTCTCTGATGGAAGGCCTCTCCTCCTGGATTTCATCTGCATTTTCTTATTTTAAGGAATGGGTGGGGGTGGGATCATTTAGCCTAGTTCTCTGCTGTGGAATAGTGTTGATGCTTTGGATGGTGTGTAAGCTCAGAGCCCAAACAAAAGAGACAAAGTGATGGTGGCACAAGCACTTGCTGCCTTAGAACACGGAGCCTCCCTGACATTTGGTTAACCATGTTAAAGCAATAGGTCGCTGGCCTCCCGGCTCTTGCACCCCACGAGGCTAGTCTCATTGCACGGGATAGAGTGGGTAGGCTTCAGCAGCCCAAGGAGTTGCAAGGCTAAGCACTGCACAGGAGAGGTCTGCGGTATAACGACTTTCTCCTGGGAGATAAGTCATCTTGCATGAAGGTTCTATGTCATGATCTCCTTCCCCCAGAAAAACGACATCGGGACTGGTCAGGGCTCCCTCTGGGGATAAGACCCTGGAGAGGAGCTTTGTACATGTTCCAAATTTGCACATGGGGATTTGACCTCTATCTCCACTCCAAAGTTGTGGGTGTCCTATGGCTTCAAAAATAAATGAATAGGGGGAGATGTGAGGAGCCACCCTCGCTATCGCTATCGCCATTAGAAGATGGCGCTGACATCCGCTGTCAGTTGGAGTTCACCGTTTAAGCTGTGCCTCTCCCGTGGCGTCATCTGGGGTGATGAGCAAACCACCAATCCCGGCTCTACACGTCTCACTCGGAGCTCCTAGGCTTATATAAGGGGCTGGGTTTCTTAGCTTGGGGTCTCCCTCTCAGAAGCTGATCATCTATCTCTCAAGATGTATTAAAGCTTTACTGCAGAAGGATCCGAGTGTCCTGCGTCGTTCTTGCTGGCGAGACGGTAGCGCGGGACACCCACCCCTTACCACCACAAGCCTGTCCAGGAGGACATCTTACAAAAAGGGCCCACTGCAGGAGAAAAGGGACTCCAAGGAGGCATAGCCCAGGGAGCAGTGCACAGGTGGCATCACAGAGGCCAGGAGAGGCTGAATCATGCAGGAAGGGCTTGTAGGACTAGTTTGCAAGAAAACTGCAAAATTGCCAAGACAAATAGCTTTAGTAAACAATATGACTCTGTCCTCGAGTTTGTAGTCTCTAGCTGTCCTAGCTTGGAGCTTAAAAACAGAAAAGTAAAGTAGGGAATCCTGTTGCAAATGGGGAATTTTTTTAAGAGCCACCCAGATACTAGGCTCATGGTGGCCTTGGGGACACGTGTTTCTTGATAAATATACGCAATGGGCTCCTAGCGATTTAAAATTACATCAGTCCTGTAAAGGGCAGCCGGACACATATTGCACTCCATCTGGATTCAGAGACTTACCTTGGATGGCCTGATGGCCAGGGGCAGCTCACTACTGGACAGACTGACAGGGACAGACAGGCAGGTCAGAAACATTTGAAAGTCGTTTCCCTGAAGGTGCCCAACACGACTTACTGTCTTGTTCTTTCCCTTTTCCTTCTTTTGCTCTTTTGTCTCTTTCTTCCTTCCTTTCTCTTCTTTCTCTCCTTCCTTCCTTTCTTTCTTTTTCTGGAGAACAGAGGGTGGAGCTATCCAATAGTTAATTTTAGAAACTGGTTTGTGATGGCACAAGACTTTAATCCCAGTATTCTTGGATCCTTGGTAAACACCATCAATTGTGGCTCCCACCTTTAATTTCAGCATATGGGCGGTGGAAAGAGTTAGGGCTAATGTGGGTGGAAACAAAATTCTGGACATTTTGGACTGAGGAATGAAAGAAGTAAGCAATGGGCAGTTGTTTTTTTTTGTTTGTTGTTTTGTTTTGTTTTGGTTTTGGTTTTTACGAGACAGGGTTTCTCTGTATTGTTTTCGAGGCTGTCGGTCCAGCCCAGCCTCAAACTCACAGAGATCTGCTTGCCTCTGCCTCCCGAGTGCTGGGATTAAAGGCATGCACCACCACCTCTCGGTTAACAGGCAGTTTTTATTTATTAAGGTTATTTAGTCTAACATCTCTGAAAATTCTAATCATGTATTCTGGAAGACCTCAAATTTTCTCTGTAGCCCAGACTGTCCTTGAACTTAGATTTTTCCTAGTACATTTTTCCAAGTTGATAGAATTACAAGTCTGTGAACCTGACCTGGCTCGTATGTACCCTCTGATAACATTAAGAGTATATGGCTATTATCCTTTGAACATGTAGAGACTCATGGAGAAATTTTGTCTGCTTAGCTTGTTTATGTTTTTTGCTTGTTTTGTTTTTCTTTCCTTTTAAGACATGGTCTTAGATAGCCCAGGCAGGATTTTGAACTTCTGTGTAGTTAATGAAAGCTGGACTTCCACTAAAGATCCTATTTTCTCAATCTCAACGAACAAACAGTCCAGTTGTCACAATGTGTCTTCTAGAAGCAGTAAATGGTCATAACTTTCAAAATCATTCAATTGTAAGGTCAGCAAACTGGGCAACATATCATGCTCCAATTTCTTCTAAATTGACCCTAATTGGGAAGGATCAATATTCTCAGTTCCCATTTCATATAGCAATCTGTCATTTCAAATTCATTTGTAAGCAGTGACTAAACAGTGTGGGATCCAGATTAGTCACACCTTTAATGCTAGCTCTCAGGCGAGTAAGGCATGATAATCTCCTTAAGATTAAAGAACTCATGGTCAACATAATGAATTCCAGATGAGAAAACTTGTATAAATTACAAAGGAAACAAAACATTTATGATTGAATCAGTAAGAGTAAGGACTCTCAGGGGTGATACTGAAATGTGAGTGAAAACAAAGGGTGGGTGTAGGTAATAGATTTGAAGATCAGTTGGCAGGGAGGAGCCAAAGAGTGGGTGGAGAAAACAAGGTGTGGGTGTGGGTAATGGATTTGAAGATCAGTTGGCAGGGATGATCCAAAGAGTGGGTGGAGACTTTGGGGTCTCCAGAAGGTATATAAGCACTGGTTCCTGGATTCAGGGCTGAACACAGAGAGGTATCTGAGCAAGGTGAAACGACCTACTGATTTCCTGGCAAGTTGAGAACTCAAGGAAGTTTGTCTAGCTAGGTTGGGGGGAGGTTTTCATGTGGGAAGATGGAGCTAAACGTTTCAAAGGAATGGAAACAGGGTGGAGATTTATGTATATTTAGAGTTTGAAGTTAACCGTATTCCTGGCTTCACGGTTATAAAGTCCTGTGAAAATTCAGGAGGTGTTTTCAGGTTTTCTTTGTAGATATGAATACTGAGAATTACATAAGGGCAAAATGTTGGGCAACCAGAAGAACAGTGGTGATGTGACCCAAGGGTACTGTCACATCTACTATGCTTTCATTCAATGTTCTCCAAAATGGAGGAGACCTGTGCATGATGTTGTCTACCTGATGATAGGGAGCTATGAGTGGAGGAGTTGAGTCTCTGGGATTTCTTACATCTATTTCTGTTTTTATTCCCAGCTTCTCTAGTCTAAGAAGTTCTCACAATGGAACCAAATTCCCATGTGATCACAGAATCTCATGTTACCCATGGCTTCTCACTTCCACATGGTCTAAAAACCACTGGACGACAATTTACATTTCCAACTAACATATTCCCTAGCTATTCAGTGAACCCAGTCCCCCACGGTTCTGCAAGTACCTCATTGCCACATTATCCACAAGGTTTCCTAACTTCTCAAGTTCCTACAAAGTCACAAGACACTTTCAACAATACAAGGAGGCAACAGAAGCACAGAGTGTTCACTGAGGATCAAAATCTGGTACTGCAAGAACATTTTAATAAATGCAAGTTCCTGAAAAAGGAGGAATGCATGGAACTAGCCCAAAGATTTGGCTTGTATGAGCACCATATAAAGGTATGGCTTCTCTAGTGTCTGTCTTTATTCTTGTCAGACAGCCTCTCCTCCAGTGGCCTTCTACAAACTTCCATGACTCCTGCAATTATTGTCCCCCTCAAGTATTGTGGCTACAAAGCCGAACAACATGTCATAGAATAAAGATGAAAGGGTGTCTCATGTAGGATTGTCTTCCTCTTATTTGCCTAACACAAAATAGTGGTAACAAACACAGTGATAATTGTGCCGCAATGGGTTTTAATATCCTCTACATAAGGGCTTCCATTCAAACATCCTCCTTTTAATAGAACATTCCATATTTTTATGGCTTCAAGTCTAGTTCTCCCTGCAATCATCCTACTTGTATCCATTATTCCTAGTCATCTGAGATAGGTGATGCATAAAGAGCAATATCCAGGCATTTCTTCCAGCAACTTTAGATTTAGGGCCTAAGTGCGGCAACCTGCCTCTTCTGATATCTTTTCTTTCTTTCTCTAGATCTGGTTCAAGACCAGGCACGCTAAAGTGAATCAGAAAAAGGGCCGCGAACAACATTTGAATCCTGGTAGTGGATCCCAGGAGATATATGCCTCCCCAACTGCATCTGACCCTCCTGACACATCAAGCAGTGAAGATTCCCAGTGCCACAGCCAATCAAGAATCAGCTGGGCTCCTCAACATATCCCCTCAAGTAACTCTTCACAACATGAACCTGATTTCTCCACTGTTGATCACAAGTTTGAGAAGAAATATTTCTGTAATAGTTCAACTAGGGAGATACAGCAGATGCCTGGGAAACTCAGTCACCAACCAGATGGTAGGTGTGGACTTCCCAAAGATTGTGTCCCTTTTGAAGGGTCAGCCAAGTCAGAATCTATGTGTGAGAAACCATCAGCTGTCAGTTTTCAAAATTTATCCCTACATTTGAGTATTGCCCAACACACGGAATCCTTTTTGTCCATGTGTCTGCGACAATCACTTGTGACCACTCCACCTCAACTCAACTCCTTGAACAATACACTAGACCAGACATTGATTTTCACCAAAATTGATCAGGCCTGCGAGGCAAGTAACAAGAAGAGGAAGAGATCCATAGAAGAGGATCAGCAGAGCAAGAAGCCTAGAGAACATTCATGGAAGGGAGGCATTGATTCCAATGCTAAGGCTTCCTGTCCCAAAGACACTGTCCTTCTCATGCCCTCTGCTTTTGGGATTCCATGTTACAGAGACAGTTATGTGTCAGTTCTCATCCAGCAGTGTGCCACTCCAATACTTCTCCAGACTCAGGGACCATTCTTTCCATGATGGAGAGCACATGCAGAGTTAACTCTCCTCCTCCACTCAATCCAAGTGTTTTCCCAGTACCCGAATCTGTTTTCTCCATTGATGAGATCAATGAAGATCTTTTACACGAAGTCCTGAAGTGTGACCATCCTGGTCAAGACACTACCACTAAAGAAGGAATCCCAGTACAGTCAGCATCTTGTGAATCATCTGCAGACCAAGCTCCAGTCCAAGATGCAGACTCAAGCAAGACTGCCGAATTCAGCACAGCTTCTACAGCAGCTCCAGCGTCTGCCACTAAGACTTGTGGAAGAGGAAGGGAGATTCAATCTGCTATCACCTGTCTAGACAAAGATAATGATCGAGGTTCCTCTACCATTCAGGACAAGCTCTTTATTGAACAACTCTGTGAATTAGATGCCTCTTTAGAAAACTTGTCACAACCTGACTTCTTTGAACACTTCTCACTCCTTGACTTCTATTAAGAACTCTTCATCCTGATGTTTCTGACTATACTGCCCTCAACTACCACACTATATTGATCACAGGCACTTGGTACCAATGCAGTTTGGTTTTCTTTGTTGAGACAACATTGTAATTTCATGTATCTCAGACTGGCCTTTTATGTTCTGGGAACTGTTGGCTTTATTTCCCACATGTTGGCTTTTGTAATTTGTGACTAAGAATTTGAACAAAAAATCTTAATTTTCGGGTAACATACTTTTTTGTTTATGTTTACTTTCATAGTTACATTTTTATGTGTACACAATACTTATAAATTGTGCAGGTAGTGTGAGAGAGAATAATTTCATGTAGTAGATTCTGGCCTCGATATTCTGGCTTTTCTGTTTCTGCTCCCATGCTGTGAGATTCCAAGTATGAGCTAATAACCCTGGCCAATGAGCTTCTCTCCAGGAATTAGTGAGATGAATAAAACATTGTGCTATTTATACCTTATGTCTCTCTTACTACTTAGCAATGTGGCATACATTGAGGAAATTAACGTCTCTGGCATTTGAGATGGCTCCAAAGAAATTAACATGTAATTTGCACACATGTCAGTCTTCACCATCCTTGTTGTGTGGCCCCATGCTTGCACTGTGGGTGTCTGGCACCACATTCTCGATTCCAAAGGAACCTCCAGTGTCATGTGTACATGCTGTCTTCATACACAAAGTTAATAGTGGAACCCTGAACAGGCCTTGGCTATCTCAATGAATTGATTAAACAGATTAAGCTGAGCTATGTGACCTAAACTTTTAATCCCAGCAGAAAGGATGTACAGGCAAGACAAATTTATACTATTCACTCAAAATAACGTGGGCAATAGAATCTTGTAGGATTTATTTTCCTCTAAAGTCTTAGACCCTGTAATTAAACACAGGTTACCTCATTTTTTTGTCAAATGACTTTAGTAGAATTGTTCCCTCTTGTGACCAACTCACCTCTTCTATTTTTATTTCTATACAGAGTCTCAATAACATACCCAGACAGCCCTGATGTGCAGTTTGGCGGGCTCACAAATGAGAGGCTGGCAGTACAGAAATATAACCAAAACCCTATTCTGCCAGCCTTTGAGGAATTTCCACATTGTTTCTATTGTATCTGTTCAAGTGTACACTCCCATCATCAGTACATAAGTGTCCCTCTTTGACCACATCTTCACCAACATAAGTTGTCTTATTGTTTTCACCATTCAAAGTAGGAGGAAAACTCAAAATAGTACCAATTTACCTTGATCTTGTTGCTAATTATGAAATATGTATAAATATGCATATATATGCACACACAAATACACACACACACACACACACACATATATATTTGAGGGTAGGATGTCAGGTTTAGAATTTCTGTGTGTAGCACTGGCTATCTTGTAAACCAGGTAGAACTGGTGTGACTTGATCTCAGACATCTGACTGCCTCTGCCTGCTGCATGCTGGGATTAAATGTGTGAGCCACTGCTGACTAGCCTGTTGTGTGTTCGTTTATGAGAGACAAGGTCTCTCTACAGATAGGCCTGGCTCTGCTGGAGCTCTGTGTAGATAAAGCTGGGATGACATTCAGAAAGATCCTTCTTTCCTAGTCTCTGGAGTGCTAGGATTAAAGAGTAAGCCACCACAAACACAGTCAATTTAACATTGTTCAAAAAAGCTCCTCAGGCACTTGTGTTTAACTTTTGAGGATTTCTCTTTATGTATATAACCAATGTTTACTTCAAAAGAAAATATTTTATTTAATTTATTTTATTCATCTTATTTCATTGATTTTATTCGTTTTGTGAAACAGGCTTCTTTTGTATTCTTGTTTTCCGGGAACACTTTAGTTAGACCAGGATTTCTCAGAACTCTGAGATTTAAATATCTTTTGCTCCCTAGTGCTAAGATTAAAGCTGAGTTTCACCAGGGCCTCTTAGGGATGCTTGTTCTGGCAGTTTATTAAAATTTGGTTGTGTATTCTAAATATTACCCTGTTTTCAGATCTTGATGTGTGATAAAACTTCCCATAGATTCAACTCATAGACATATATCTATTCATCCCAGATAAGGAAATGGTGACAGAAAAAAGAACAGGTGCCACCAAATGCAAATTTGGAAATCCATGAATTTGCTGGATTGTTTACAGGTTTTTGGCCTTTTTTAAAAATGTATTTTTATCTTAGTTGGCGGTTTCCTCATGTGTCTTTCTGGACAAGAGTGTTTTGTACTCAGACCTCTAAACTAGAATGTCCTTAAACTCACAGATCTTCCTACCTCTGTCTACAGAGTTCTGGAATTAAAGGAGGGATTTGCCAAAACTTGGACCTTACCAGTTATTAAAACTTGGTAATATAATCACAGTATAGCTAAGGCTCCAACTTCAGGCCCTAAAATAATTGGCCAAAATGGAGTATATATTATTTGTTGATACTTACCTATTCATCTATTTTTCTGAAGAGAAAAACATGCGGTAACATGGCCCCATCATGGGAAAGAGCTGTGGGAGTGGGAAGAATATGAAATCTTGTGAATACCCCCATCTAAATTCACATTGGACTATTTAGGTATATGTTTTATATGTAGCTCTAACTTCCATGGAAAAGTTTTTGTAGACAACGGTAGCCAGGAAGTAAAAAAAATCCCACTTTCCATGCATTTTGAGACTTTGGATTGAAAGTAGATTTTATTCCATGGTTATTAAAATATATTTTATGTAATATTCTACTCATAATTCAGTGATCACTTTTCTCTATATCACTAAATTTTCTGACCAGGTAAAAGCTTTTGTCAAAAAAATTTGTAACTTGTACACTGTCATCCACTTTTGACTCTAAAACCTTCAATTGAGATTAAACATAATTTAAAAAGTTTCTCTGGAGAGGTTTCTCAGCAGTTAAGGGTGCTGGCTGCTCTTAAAGAGGTCTTGAGTTTAATTCCCACAAACCACGTGGTGGTTCACAATCATTTATTTTGTAATCTGTTACTTTTGTGGTATACAATCATACATGGAGGTAGGATTCTGGATACATAGTAAAAGAAATTTTAAAAGTTTCAAGAAATCCTATTGTGTTAAGAGAAGCTTTATCTTGAGAGAAAAGCCTTTCCGCCAGCCTGGTTCTAGATCCACATCAGTCCCAAATAAACACACAGGAGGCTATATTAATTATGAAGCTTGTTTCTTACTGGCTACCTGTGCCTTAAGTAATTACCCCATAACTGTTTTTTTTGTGATGAATTGTGCCGGTATTTTGATGGGAATTTTCTTGAATCTGTAGATTGCTTTTGGCAAGATTTTCATTTTTACTATGTTGATCCTACCTATCCAAGAGCATGGGAGGTCTTTCCATTTTCTGGTATCTTCTTTAATTTCCTTCTTTAAAGACTCAAAGTTCTTGTTATACAGGTCTTTCACTTGTTTGGTTACAGTTATCCATAAATATGTAATGTTGTTTGGGGTTATTGTAAATGGTGATGTTTCTCTGATTTCTTTCTCAGCCCCTGTATCATCTGTATATAGTAGGGGTACTGATTTTTTTATCATTTTTTATTTTAATTTTAAATAGCTTGTTTTACATGTCAATCCCAGTTCCCTCTCCCTCCCCTCTTCCCGCACTCCCCTTCCCCCTCCCTCCCACCCTATTGCCAAATCCTTCCACATAGGGGATATCTAGAGTCTGTCATTTTACTCTTGGTAGGGTCAAGGCACTCCCCTAAGAGTCCAGGCTGAGAGAGCATCTCTCTTTGTGCTATAGGCACATGAAGACAGTTTGTATACCAGGGATAGACACTGATCCACAGCTCAGGGCCCCATAGGTTGCCCAGGCCTTCTCACTGACACTCACATTTGGGGGGTCCAGATCAGTCCCATGCTGGCCTCTCCACTGTCGGTCTGGTGTCCAAGAGCACTCCCCTGTTCAGATCAGCTGTCTCTGCTGGTTTTGCCAGCCCATTCTTTGCCAATTTGCTCATCACTCCTCTCTCTCTGTCACTGGGTTCCTTGGGTTCAGTTCAGTGCTTAGTTGTGTGTTTGCCTCTGCTTCCATCAGTCACAGGATGAAGGCTCCCGGATGGTTATAGACATCAAGTTCATTATCAGGAATGGGCATTCGAGGTGGTCCCTCCACTATTGCTTAGCTTGCCAATTGATGTTATACCTTTAGATCACTCGAGGTCACTCTGGTGCCTGATCTGTCTTCGATCCTATGATTCCCTCTTCCCCCTATTCTACCCCCACCCCCTCAACTTCCTGTTCCCCCATGACCAACTCCCTTCCTCTTTACCCCCTCTATTCTTCCCAGGTCCCACTCCCCCCACCCCTCGCCGTGTTCCCCATCCATTCAGAGGATCTTGTCTCCATCCTCTTCTCTTGGGTACTATGCATATATGCATATCTTTTAGGTTCTTTCCTGTTTCCCAGACTCTCTATCTGTGGAAGTGCAGACTGGCACTATCCTGATCCATATCTAAAATCCATATATGAGTGAGTACATACCATGTTTGTCTTTTTGCGACTGGGTTACCTCACTCAGGATGGTTTCTTCCAGTGCTATCCATTTCCCTGCGAATTTCAAGATTCCATTGTTTTTTTCTGCTGAGTAATACTCCATTGTGTAAATGTACCACATTTTCTCTATCCACTCTTCAGTTGAGGGGCATCTAGGTTGCTTCCAAGTTCTGGCTATTACAAAAAATGCTGCTATGAACATAGTGGAGCAGATGCCCTTGTTGTATGAACCTGCCTCATTTGGATAAATGCCTAAGAGTGGAATTGCTGGGTCTAGTGGTAGATTAATTCCCATTTTCCTGAGGAATCTCCATACTGATTTCCAAAGAGGCTGTATGAGTCGGCATTCCCACCAGCAGTGGAGGAGTGTTCCTCTCTCTCCACATCCTCTCCAGCATAAATTGTCTTCGGTGTTTTTGATTCTAGCCATTCTGACAGGAGTAAGATGGTATCTCAGAGTTGTTTTGATTTGCATTTCCCTGATGGCTAAGGATGTTGAGCACTTTCTTAAGTGTCTCTTGGCCATTTTAGCCTCCTCTACTGAGAATTCTCTGTTTAGCTCTGTACCCCACCTTTCAAGTGGATTCTTTGGTGTTTTGGAGACTTGTTTCTTGAGTTCTTTGTAAATTTTGGAGATTAGCCCTCTATCAGATGTAGGGTTAGTGAATATCTTTTCCCATTCTGTGGCCTGCCTTTTTGTCTTTTTGACTGTGTCCTTTGCCTTACAGAAGCTTTTTAGTTTCAGAAGGTCCCATTTGTTAATTGTCGATCTCAGTGCCTGTGCCACTGGTGTTATGTTTAGGAAGTGGTCTCCTGTACCAACTCGTTGAAGAGTATCTCCCACTTTCTCTTCTAAAAGTTTCAGTGTGGCTGGATGTATGTTGAGATCTTTGATCCATTTGGACTTAAGTTTTGTACAAGGCGATAAACATGGATCTATCTGCAGTCTTCTGCATACCAGTACCCAGTTATGCCAGCACCATTTGTTGAAGATGCTTTCTTTTTTCCACTGTACAGTTTTAGCTTCTTTGTCAAAAATCAGGTGTTCATAGGTGTGTGGGTTAAAATTAGGGCTTTCGATTCGGTTCCATTGGTCTACCTGCCTATTTTTGTGCCAATACCAAGCTGTTTTCAGGACTATAGCTCTATAATAGAGCTTGAAGTCAGGTATGGTGATGCCTCCTGAAGTTCCTTTATTGTATAGGGATGTTTTGGCTATCCTGGGCCTTTTGTTTTTCCATATAAAGTTGATTAATGTTCTTTCCAGGTCCTTGAAGAATTGTGATGGAATTTTGATAGGGATTGCATTGAATCTATAGACTGCTTTTGGCAAGATTGCCATTTTTATTATGTTGATCCTACCAATCCAAGAGCATGGGAGATCTTTCCATTTTCTGGTATCTTCTTTGATTTCTTTCTTCAAAGACACAAAGTTCTTGATATACAGGTCTTTCACTTCCTTGGTTAACATTATCCCCAGATATTTGATGCTGTTTTTGGCTATTGTAAAAGGTGATGTTTCTCTGATTTCTTTCTCACTCACTTCATCATCTGTATATAATAGGGCCACTGATTTTTTTGAGTTTACCTTGTATCCTGCCACATTGCTGAAGGTGTTTATCAGCTCTAGGAGTAACCTTGCGGAGTTTTTTGGGTCACTTATGTAAACTATCATATCATCTGCAAATAATGAAAGTTTGACTTCTTCTTTTCCTATGTGTATCCCCTTTATCTCCTTTTGTTGTCTTATTGCTGTAGCTAGAACTTCAAGTACAATATTGAAGAGATATGGAGAGAGTGGACAGCCTTGTCTTGTTCCTGATTTTAGAGGAATTGCTTTGAGTTTCTCTCCATTTAGTTTGATGTTAGCTGTTGGTTTACTGTATATTGCTTTTATTATATTCAGGTACGTTCCTGTTATCCCTGATCACTCTAGGACCTTTATCATGAAGGGGTGCTGGATTTTGTCAAAGGCTTTTTCAGCATCTAGTGAGATGATCATGTGGTTTTTCTTTCGCAGATTGTTAATATGGTGGATTACATTGATAGATTTTCTAATGTTGAACCATCCCTGCATTCCTGGAATGAAGCCTACTTGATCATGGTGGATGATTTTTCTGATGTGTTCTTGAATCCGGTTTGCAAGTATTTTATTGAGTATTTTTGCATCAATTTTCATGAGGGAAATTGGTCTATAGTTCTCTTTCTTAGTTGTGTCTTTGTGTGGCTTGGGTATCAAGGTAATTGTAGCCTCATAGAAAGAGTTTGGCAGTGAGCCTCCTGCTTCTATTGTGTGGAATACTTTGACGAGTATTGGAATGAGCTCTTCTTTGAATTTCTGGTAGAATTCTGCACTGAAGCCATCTGGGCCTGGGCTTTTTTTGTTTGGGAGACTTTTGATGACTGCTTCTATTTCATTAGGGGTTATAGGTCTGTTTAGATTATTTATCTGTTCTTGATTTAGTTTTGGCAAGTGATATCTATCCAGGAAATTGTCCATTTCCTTTAAATTTTCAAATTTTGTGGAGTACAGATTTTCAAAGTATGCCCTGATGATTCTCTTGATTTCCTCAGAGTCCGTTGTTATGTCCCCTTTTTCATCCCTGATTTTGTTAATTAGCATGTTCTCTCTCTGTCTTTTGGTTAGTTTGGACAGAGGTTTGTCTATTTTGTTGATTTTCTCAAAGAACCAACTCTTTGTTTCATTGATTCTTCTCAGTGTTTTCCTGGTTTCTACTTGATTGATTTCAGCCCTCAATTTGATTATTTCCTGGCGTCTGCTCCTCCTGGGGAGTTTGCTTCTTTTTGTTCTAGAACATTCAGCTATGCTATTAATTCTCTAGTATGACTGTTCTCCAGTTTTTTCATGTGGGCACTTAGTGCTATAAACTTTCCTCTCAGCACTGCTTTCAAAGTGTCCCATAAGTATGTGTATGTTGTGTCTTCATTCTCATTGAAATCGAGGAAGTCTTTAATTTCTTTTTTATTTGTTCCTTTACCCAGGGATGGTGCATTGTGCATTGTTCAATCTCCATGAGTTTGTAGGGTTTCTGCGATTTGTGTTATTGTTGAATTCTAATGTTAATGCATGGTGGTCTGATAAGATGCAGGGGGTTATTCCAATTTTTTTGTATCTGTGGAGATTTGCTATGTTTCCTATTATGTGGTCAATTTTAGAGAAGGTTCCATGTGGTGCCGAGAAGAAGGTATATCCCTTTGTATTTGGGTGGAATGTTCTATAGATGTCTGTTAAACCCAGTTGGGTCATAACTTCTATTAATTCTTTTGTTTCTTTGTTAAGTTTCTGTCTGGAGGTCCTGTCTAGCGGTGAGAGCGGAGTGTTGAAGTCTCCTACTATTAGTGTGTGAGATTTTATGTGCATTTTGAGCTTTAGTAATGTTTCTTTCACGAATGTAGGTGCCTTTGTATTTGGGGCGTAGATGTTTAAAATTGAGACTTCGTCTTGATGTATTTTTCCTTTGATGAATATGAAGTGCCCTTCTTCATCTCTTTTGATTGATTTTAATTTGAAGTCTAATTTGTTAGATATTAGGATTGCTACGCCCGCTTGTTTCTTGGGGCCGTTTGATTGGAAGATCTTTTCCCAGCCCTTTACTCTGAGATAACATCTGTCTTTGGTGTTGAGATGTGTTTCTTGTATGCAGCAGAAGGAAGGGTTCTGTCTTCGTATCCATTCTGCTAGTCTGTGTCTTTTTATAGGCAAGTTGAGGCCGTTGACATTGAGGGATATTAATGACCATTGATTGGTGATCCTTGTTTGCACTTGATTTATTGTTAGTGAAGTTATTTTGTGTAGTTTCTCCTCCCTTTTTCTTTTAGTGTTTTGTAAAGTATGATTATATATTGCCTGTGTCTTTGTGAATGTAGTTATCTTCCTTGGCTCTAGGTTTTCCTTCTAGCATTTTCTGTAGAGCTGGATTCATGGATACGTATTGTTTAAATCTGGCTTTGTCATGGAATATTTTGTTTTCTCCATCTATGGTAATTGAGAGCTTTGCTGGATATAGTAGTCTGGGCTGGCATCCTTGTTCCCTTAGCGTTTGTAGGACATCTGACCAGGATCTTCTGGCTTTCATCATTTCCATTGAGAAGTCAGGTGTAATTCGGATAGGTCTGCCATTGTATGTTACTTGGCCTTTTTCTTTAGCTGCTCTTAATATTTTCTCTTTGCTCTGTAGGTTTGATGTTTTGATTATTATATGGCGAGGTGACTTTTTCTGGTCAAGCCTATTTGGTGTTCTGTAAGATTCTTGTACTTTCATAGGCATATCTTTCTTTAGGTTAGGGAAGTTTTCTTCTATGATTTTGTTGAATATGTTTTCTGTACCTTTAAGTTGAAGTTCTTCACCTTCTTCTATACCTATTATTCTCAGGTTTGGCTTCTTCACGGTGTCCCATATTTCCTGGATATTTTGTGTTAAGGATTTGTTGGTTTTGAGATTTTCTTTGGTTGACGACTCTATATCCTCTAATGAGTCTTCAACACCTGAGATTCTCTCTTCTATCTCTTGTATTCTATTGGTGATACTTGCATCTGTAGTTCCAGACCGTTTACCGAGCTTTTCTATTTCCAGCATCCCTTCATTCTGTGTTTTCTTTATCGTTTCTATTTCAGCTTTCAATCCTTCAACTGTTTGAGCTGTTTCCTTAATTTTCTTGGTTTTTTTTCTTGGTGCTCTTTAGATTCTTTGAGAGATTTGTTTATTTCTTGAATTTTTCCCCATTTCATGGATTTTTTGTTTGTTTTTCTTCTATTCCTTTAAGGGATTTCCTCGTTTCTTCTTTGAGGCTCTCCATCATCTTCATGAAATAATTTTTAAGGTCTGTCTCCTCTTCTTCATCTATGTAGTGCTTTTCGGGTCTTGCTGGTGTTGGATCCCTGGATTCTGGTGGGGACATGTTGGTGTTTCTATTGCTGAGTGATCTCTTATTCTGTCTTCTTCCCATCTCTTCTTCCAGTGGGTGCTGGTGGGGTCTTTCCGTCTCCACTGGTCTCATTCCTTACTGCAGCTGAAGCTGGGGATGCTGAAGCTGGCTTCGCTGGGGTTGGGGTCTTGGAGGTGCTGATGTCTTTCCTGTGTGGGTGGCTCTTCTGTAAGCCGGGAGCGGCCCTGAAGATGGAGGGGGACGTGTGATGGGCGGGCAGTCCCCACTGGAGACCCAATCTCACCTGATGCTGGGCTGGCTGGGTTGGGGTCTTGGAGGGGCTGATCTCTTTCCTGTGTGGGCGGCTCTTCTGGAAGCCTGGATCGGCCCCGAAGATGGAGGGGGATGGGTGATGGGCGGGCGGTCCCAGCCGGAGACCCAATCTCACCTGAAGCTGGGCTTGCTGGGTTGGGGTCTTGGAGGGGCTGATCTCTTTCCTGTGTGGGCGGCTCTTCTGGAAGCCTGGAGCGGCCCCGAAGTTGGAGGGGATGGGTGATGGGCAGCTGGTCCCAGCCGGAGACCCAATCTCACCTGAAGCTGGGCTCCCTGGGCTTGTTTCTTACTGGCTAGCTCTGACTTAAGTAATTACCCCATAACTGTTAATCTAAGTATTTCTCTTACCGGAGAATAGTCCCGGGCTTCCTACTCCCATGGCGTTACATCTCGAACTCTCTGTGTTCTCCTTCCCAGAGTTCTACTGGACTCCTATTCCCTCCTATCTTGGGTCCCAATAGGCTCAACAGTACTTTATTGACAAATGCACAGGACTTCCCCCAACATCTCCTCTTTTCTTTTTAAACAAAAAGAAAGGTCTTAACTTTAACATAGTCAAATTGTATATGACAGAACAATTATCAAGTAAGAACACAGTTACAACATTTTGTCTATTAACATTTAGCAAGATCTAAAGAAAATATCATCCATACCATCCTTGTGAGTACAAAGTCCTATATGTAGCTTATCTTTTATCATAACTATGGAAAACTATAAGTATAACTATCTGTCTTCAACTCCATCAAAGACCACAAAAGGATAATATATAAACACTAGGATTGACAGAGACATCTTGCTACCTGGACAGTCACCCAAAGTTCCTCTGTAACGTTGGGGCATCCATCTTCAGCCCATAGGCCACAATGTATCCAGAAGATTTCTCAGCCAAGCAGGAAATTTCAAAACTGTCCATCTGCATCAGCAGTCTGTCAGGCATTTTTCTGTGTCCTGCAGAATGTACCGTAGACTCTTCCATGAAGCAGGAACCCTGTAAGACTCAGTTCAGGAGTCACTTTCCTGTGGGTTCTGCATGTCCAGATTATACAACAACAGTCAAACAGTCTAGGTAAGAGCAGTTTCTTGCCCAAATGGCTAATCTTGCCATGTTGAAAGTAAACTCCATAACGAGTTTCTTCGATGCCCATTTTCCTCTCAGACATAATTGGTGCTGCCAGGAGCAGACATTTCTCATTGTCAAGAAACACCCTAAACTATTTTAAATTCCATTTTCTGAAGGTCTTTGAGAGGTTTGAAGACTGTTTATCTATCTCAAATATATTTCTGTATATCTAGAAAACCTAACTTACCTAACTATAAATTCTACCTATTATAAGTAACTATCTATAATCAGCATTCAATTATGCATTACGTTGTAAAAGATCAGTATAAGAACAATACTTAATCAAGAGGAGAAATATACACATCACAAAATTGACCTTGAATTTGTATCAATAAATGAAAAACAATACCCATACCATAATTCCCTTTTTTACCATTTAAAAAGAGATTGGCTGTGATCATTAATCAATTATAAACAATCCCATTTAAATGAAAACGAAGATTTATAAACAAGATGGGAATTAGGACGTCGTTCATTCCAAACTGCTTCCTGCTGGAAGGGGGCGCTGTTCACACCATGGGGATCATGACAAAACTCAGAAACCTGTATAAGTTCTTATTTTTGTGGTCTGTAAAACTCCATCATCTTAGCTGTCTCAATTGTTGAAACGCCTTGCCCACTGCTTCCGGGGGTCTTGGTTCATGAAACCACAGAAGCCTGGAAGGAATCCTCAGCTTTTCATTTTCTGTGGAAACATAAACTAAATCTCCTTTTCCGAGTAACATATCCTTATACTTAAATTTTGAAGTCAAGGCATTTTCAAAAGATAGAAGTTGGATTAATTTAGCAGCATTTATAATGAAGTGTGCTTTAGCAGCTCTTCCTTCCATAACAATCAAAAAACTGAAAAACACAATAGCGTGCAGTATCCAGACTCTCTGTGTATTTTCCATCTTTACGTGGCTTATTTATTTATCTATTATTACTTTATTTATTTTACTTTTATTTATTTTTCTCTGAGACAGGGTTTCTCTTTGGAAATCCACCTGCCTCTGCCTCTGGAGTAAATCTTACCAGCGTGTGCCATCACAACCGGCTTTTGTATTTATATACCACTTTGCCGTTTCATTTTCTCTCTCAATCTCACGTATATTTTTAAACACACTGTAAACCTTTAGAGGTTTTTCTTTATGCAAGTCTGACTTTACTGTAAATCTTTATGTTTTTCTGGCCACCTGTCTTATCTGTAAAACCGCGGCTGTTTTAAACTGCCAGTTTTTTTTCCGTCAAGATGGCGGGCGTAAGCGTGACTCCAGCTTACCGCCTCAGTCCATGCTGACATCCAGCAAAAGCTGCCACTTCCAGCTGTAAGTACACACCTTTTAATCGTTAGCAGAGTCTCTTAAAACAACCTTGCTGTTTTTTTCTTTTAATGCCGAGTCAGGAAGACTAACTTAAGCCAGCCACAAGTCTCTGCTTGCTGCCAACAAAACAGAGCCCACCTGAGAAAATGCTGCTACGAAAAATCTGTGCTTCTCTCCGTTCTTCTGTTTCTAAAATTCCTTTAAAGCTTTTGTTATTTTGTGTGGAAATTCAATCCCGCTTCTGACAACCATTTTGTTAAGAGAAACTTTCC
>NW_024429347.1:0-1057 GCF_017639785.1 Mesocricetus auratus
CTGTGAGGAGCCACCCTCGCTATCGCTATCGCCATTAGAAGATGGCGCTGACATCCGCTGTCAGTTGGAATTCACCGTTTAAGCTGTGCCTCTCCCATGGCGTCATCTGGGGTGATAAGCAAACCACCAATCCCGGCTCTACACGTCTCACTCGGAGCTCCTAGGCTTATATAAGGGGCTGGGTTTCTTAGCTTGGGGTCTCCCTCTCAGAAGCTGATCATCTATCTCTCAAGATGCATTAAAACTTTACTGCAGAAGGATCTGAGTGTCCTGTGTCGTTCTTGCTGGCGAGACTGTGGCGCGGGACATCTGGTGCCGAAACCCGGGAACTCTTCAACATCGCCGGCGCTGAGGGAGACCCCTCGGAAGACGGAGCGGATTCAGAACTGCAGGGACGTAAGTTCAGAGAGGTATGCTTGATCCTGAACACCCCTTTTCTCGACTTTGGCCTTAGTTTGTCATCACCGTGGGACGGGTCAGTGGAGGCTTTGGTGCTAGTCCTGTTTGTCCTTCTTCTTCATCGTGGCTGTTGCTGACAGTACGGTGCTGTCAGTCTGGTAAAGGAGTCGAGCGCCGTTTTTTAGATAAGCTGCCAGGGCGATGGGGTCGTCACAGTCAGTGGTTACTGCCCTACAGACTGTGCTAAAACAAAGAGATCTTAAAATTGCACCACGAACACTTCAAAATTTTGTGAAGGAGGTAGATAGAGTGGCACCATGGTATGCTTGTTCCGGGTCCCTCACTGTGGCCTCATGGAACTAGCTAGGTAAAGAACTAGACGGGAAGCATGCAGAAGGAGATCTCCGCTTAGGTACCAAAGCCATTTGGAAGCTAGTTAAAAACTGCTTGGAAGATGAGGCCTGTCACCCTGCTATAATAGAAAGTCAGGGAACCTTAGAGGAAGTTCAGGATAGCATGTCAGGAACTGAACAGAGTGAGACAATGGGAGATCGCAAAAGGAAAGACATGTCTAAGAAAAAAGGCCCTCCCCAAGAAGTTAAGAAAGGGGGAGAGAAAGAAGGGAGTGATCATTCACCCCTAACAAATCTAAGAAAAA
>NW_024429348.1:0-17182 GCF_017639785.1 Mesocricetus auratus
ACTAGGTTTGCAGTCTGTATCTCCAACAGGCATTCTTCATTCCCAGAAACTATGTGGAAGATCACCAAGCTAATGGAAAACTGCTGACCTGAACAAGACAGAGCTCATATACTCCAGAATGATAGCTTGGAAACCAGCATAGGTCTGATCCAGACAGCATGAATATGGGTGTCAGTTAGGAGGACTGGTTAATCTATGTGGCCACTGTCAGTGGATCAGGATTTATCCCTATTTCATGAATGAACTTTGGGAGACCAGTCCATACAAAGGAAACTGTCTCAGCCTAGACAAAAGGGAGAGGCCCTAGGCCCTGCTCCAAATGATATGACAGACTTTGAAGAACCCCCATGGAAGGTCTCACCCTCCATGGGAAGCAGAAAGGGACAGGAAAGGGGTTTGGTGGGGAGCAGGGGAAATCGGTGGCATCATGGGCAGGGCTCATTTTCCCTCATCGAGATGCTCTCAAGGAAAAAAATCCATGCCAATTTCCAAGGCCAAGGGTAACTGAGCCAAGGTTATTCAATGACAGAAAAGATGGAAATAGGAAAGGATAATGAGGACAACACAGTATAGAGAAAAGACACTGTTAGCCACCTGACCAGTGAGTGCACAGTCGCCATTCACCAGGTGTAGAGAATGGACCCAATCCTTCAATCAGCCCATACTGCCTCACAGAAATCTTGAACTGTCACAGAGGCCTTTCCTCCCCTTCCTGTAGTACATTCCTTCTGTTTACTCCAAAGCCTTTTCTGGCAGATAAGTAATTTTTCTCAACAAATGTGTGAAAACAATTGAGTTACAGTAATTTTATGTCCTTTTGTTCTAGAGAGCTAGGTGGAAATCTAGAAAAATCAGGGTAGCATACGACAGTTGATGGATACAAAATAAACAGGCAGAGTACTGTCTCAATAAAAATGGACTTAATCATCATTAAAGATACTTCATGAATAAGTGAATATATAGATTTGCATAAAGTGACAGAGAGATGGCTCAGTTGTTAAATGCTAGGCTCACAGTCTAAAACAAATATGCATAAATGCATACTCTCACACAAAGGGTACACATAAGTGCATGCAAACACTTACACGCACATATAAATGCCTATACTCAGAGTCACCCACACCAACCCATATCAATACACATAAAGGAAAGTTGGTCACATATGTACAGATTAGGCCACGAAGGGCATATACACACACACAAGAGCACACTAATGTGCAAAAGAGAGGCAGCAGACACACAGAGTTCTTGAAGAAGATAAAAGTGGATGATCACACAAATGAATGATTTAGATGGGTTACTGGATGGTTACAAGAGTGTCTTCTTTATGGTTGGACACATGAGCAGCCTGCACATGCTTACTAAGCCTTCCTTATTCTGCTCAGCACTGGGGTCACAAATCTTCTCATGAAAGTCATTAAAAATCATATTCACCTCCTCAAAGGACACTTACAGGTCAATGTGCTCCTCTAACACCTTTCTTTTCTTGAGTCTCAACGCACACATTTTTTTCAGTGGATTCAAAACTTGTCGGCCCAGGATGTTGAGGAATCTGAAAAACCATCCAAAAATGATGGGTCCCATGTAGCCTCCATTTGCCATCTCTACTGCCAAGTACCACCATCCCAGAAGAGTACCAGGCCCTCCAGAGATCCCAAGACTGCAGTTCATAGTAACTAAGGCAGAATCACACAGAGGCAGGAAAAATCAAGACAATAACCAAATCCTGGAACAACTCAAACTACTTCTGAAAACCGTGGAACCAAATGTGATACTTTGCCCCCAAGAAAATGATGCAAATCCCACCTATGCTTAACTTTTCACAGTATTGGGAATACATCAGTGTGTATAGAGTAAACATTGAATCAGGGCAGAAGACCCAGCCACAATGAATCAGTTCTATGAAATACCGATTTGTGAAGCAATTACCACCACACTTGAAGCCTTGGGGTGCATGGTATTACCTTTGAGAAGCAAACCAATTTAGATCTAAGGGATCCTGATGCTGGCAGGATAACATTTGAAGGGGCGCAGTGTCGTTCATACCTAGGAAAAAAGTTCAAGGGGCACAAGTCCAAGGTTCACAGGCAGGCTACTTGCTAAGAGACAGGCAGGCTAGAACAAGAGCCCTCACTTTGGGTCTTTGACAAAGAGGACAGAATCAGTCCCTCCCAAGCTGCATCAGGCTCTTACATATAGTATACATTCTCCTCAGTCAGCCACTTGAACTTGGTCAAGGCTTCAGTGAGCTTGACGTTCAATTTCTGTAGTTTCAACATAATCTGCTTATGCTCTGTCTTATGTCTGTCTTTGAGTCTGAGATTTGTTAATTGTATGCAGCAGAAGGATGTGTTTTGTCTCCAAATCCATTCTGTTTGCCTGTGTCTTTTATGGGCAAGTTAAGACCATTAATATTGAAGGATATTAATGACCATTGATTGCTCATTCTTGATTTTTTTGGAATGGTTTTTGTGTTAGAATTATATGTGGATTTCCACATCTTTTCTCTTTTTGCTTCTCATAAACTGGGATATTCTATTGCATATGTTTTTTCTGGTTGTAGTTAATTTCCTTGGGTTGTAGTTTTCCTTCCAGGAATTTCTGTAGGGCTGGATTAGTGGCTATGTATTGTTTGAATCTGCTTTTTTAATGGAATTTCTTATTTTCTCCCACTACAGTAATTGAAAATTTTGCTGGTTATAGTAGTCTAGACTGGCATGCATGGTCTCTTAATGTTGGTATAGTATCTATCCAGAACCTTCTGGCATTCAAGATTTCATGGAGAATTCAGGTGTGATTCTGATAGGTTTACCTTTATGTTTTTATGTGATATTTTTTACTGAGCTGCTCTTAATATTTTTATTTATTCTGTATGTGTGGGGTCTTGATTATTATGTGGCAATGAGACTGTTTTTTGGTTCACTCAATTTGGTGTTCTGTAACCTTCTGGTACCTTCATTGGCATGTCTTTTTTAGTTGGGATAGTTTTCTTCTCTGATTTTGTTGAATATGTTTTCTGACCCTTTGTGGTGGTTTTCTTCACCTTCTTATTCGATACCTATTATTCTTAGGTTTGGCCATTTCACATTTTCTCATATTTGCTGGATATATAGTGTTGTGGGAATCATGCTTTTCTTTGCTCAATAAATATATTTTCCCTACTGTGTCTTTAACACCTGAGATTCTCTCTTCCATCTCTCATATTCTGTTGGTTATGCTTGCATCTTTGGTTCCTGATTGTTTGCCACCTTTTCTATTTCCAGCCTTCTTTCAGACTGTGTTTTTAACGTCTCCATTTCAGCTTACCACCTTTGCACTGTGTGACTTTTTTTTGCAATTTTTGGTTTCTGTTTTTCCTCTATTCCATTTGTTGTAATTTTTTATTTGGTTTGTTTTTCTTCCATTTCTTGCTTCCATTTTATTGCATATTTTTGTTTGTTTTAATTTTCCATTTCTTTAAGTGTTTTTTCATAACCTCTTTGAGGGCCTTTATCATCTTCTTGAAGTTGTTTTTAAGTTCTGTCTCTTGTCTGCTTCATCAAACTGGGCTGTTCTCGTCTTGCAGGTATAGAGTTTCTAGACACTGGGTATTCTGTTGCTGGATGCAATGAAGATATGTGGATGTACATAGAGAAAACATATATGGGAACATACACCCAGTTTACTTTTAAGCAATAGCACATTCTACTTATTCTAGTCATTGATATGTCTGGTCTATAAATCATTTCCATCTGTCTTTAGGGCACAAAGTGTTGAGTTTTCCTAGGTACAGAATTTCTTTCTTTTGGAGGCAAGACTGCTTACCATTCCTATAGATCTTATGGAATTCTAACTTTCAGAACTGAGATTCTGCTATATCGATTGCATCTTCTGTTCAATGTGTGTCCATGGTCAGAATATTCTTTGGTAAAGTTAATTTTTGCTTCTAAGACAAGACTGTTAGGAATCCAGACTGTACTAATTGAACATTGAGTAGACAAACATTATCACTCTCCATTTGCATCTTGCATTTCTGCAACCTCATATCCATGGCAGGAATTAATATTCTCTGCATATATTCCTACCTAGAAAGAAAAAAGAAAAGAAAAAATAGATAATGCAAATATTACATTTAAAATTGAATTTTGATTTATTACTTTGTAATTCCTTAAAAGAATCAAGATAATCCATATAGGATATATTTGCAATTCAATGCAATATCACATAATATGTTCACATGGTATATTTTGAACACATGAACTAATGGGGAACTCTCTAGCAAAGAGTACTCATATTCAGGTGGATTTTTTGAACAAATTTTCAACAACAAAAACTTAGGTGGTTGGAATTGAAGTGTCTTCATTAACAACCACAAGTATTAAATTGGGTTCAGGAATGTCATGTTTAGGTTTGAGTAGACATAGTATTTGACGCTGTTTCCAACAGTGGCATTTCCACTATTCAAAATAAATTGAGAGACAATATAAACATTCTCATAAATGCAAAACTGTGAAATAATGGAATTTTATATTGGAATATGGAAATCAAAGGGATGTTTTTGGAGATGTTGGTGAGGCATCAATTTCTCACTGTGCCATGCTTGTAAGAAGTTTATTACTTACCCAGTGTGAGCTCCCACTCTTTCAAGTACAGGTGTCAGCTTTGATTTAATTAATAATAAGATTTAATTTAAAATGACTGTGCAAAGTATAAAGCAGGTTGCTGAAGTCACAAACCCAGGTTTTATAGATAACCCTTATCTGCTGGAATAACAGATCCCCCAGTGCAGGAAAGGAAAAACTGAGGGTTGGTCAAACTAATGTTTCATGGTTTTTGCATCTCTTTTTTGTAACAAGTCACATACTAAGGACATTTTTTTAAACTGCTTTCCAGGCTCTGAGTGTGAAAGCATGGAATGAAGGTGACTTTGCTTACACACAGAATAACACCAGGAAGGTAAAACTTTAAGATAAACTTCTTGAAAGGATCCATAAAGAAGACGATTGACAGATGGCTATATATATATATATATATATATATATATATATATATATATATCTTTTTAAGCATGTCACTTTCAGTTTCCTCTCCCTCCACTACCCCCATGCCCCAAACCTCCCAACCACTCACACCTACTACATCGCCCTCCACTCCCAAGGGAGGGCAAGGTCCTCCATGAGGGATTTTCAGAGTCTATCACAGAGTCAATCACAGGTTCTTGCCCCTGTGTCCTGGCTGAGAGAGCATCTATCCACGTGGTATCGGTTCCCAGATTCCTTCTACATGCCAGGAATAAATACTGCTCACCTCTCCAAGGACCCACAGATTGCCAAGGAATCCTCTCTGTCTCTCAGGTTTGGTGGGAGGGTGTCTGTATCAGTCCCATGCTGGCCCCTCACTCTTCAGTCTGGGATCCATCTATTCCCCCTTGTTTAGGGTAGCTGTCTCTGTGGGTTTTGCCAGCCTAATCTTGATTCCTTTGGTCACCACTCTTATTTGCAACTGGGTTCCAGAGGATCAATTCAGTTCACAGCTGTGGGTTTCTGACTCTGCCTCCATTAGCCACTGGATAAGAGTTAATGCTTGTCTTTTTGTGACTGGGTTACCTTACTCAGGATGGTTTCTTCCAGTGCCTGCCATTTGCCTGTAAATTTCAAGATTCCATTTTTTTGCTGAGTAGTACATTGTGTAAATGTACTTCATTTTGTATCTACCTTCAGTTGAGAGACATCTATGTTCTTTCCAGGTACTGTCTATTACAAATAATGCTGCTATGAACATAGTTGAGCAGATGCCCTTATTGTATGAGGGTACATATTTTGGGTATATGCCTAAGAGTGGAATTGCTGGATTTGTGGTAGACTGATTTCCATTTTTCTGAGGAATCTTCATATTCATCTCCAAAGTGTCTGCACAAGTTGTCATTCTCATCAGCATTGGAGGAGTTTTCCCCTTTCTCCAGCATAAACTGTCATTTGTAGTTTTTATTTTAGCTATACTGACAGCAGTGAGATGGTATCTCAGATTTGTTTTGATTTGCATTTCCCTAATGGCTAAAGATGTTATGCATTTTCTGAAGTATTTCTTGGCCATTTTGGATTTCTGTATTGAGAATTCTCTGTTTAGTTCTGTACCCCATTTTTAATTGGATCCTTTAGTGTTCTGGGGACTTCCTTCTTGAGTTCTTTGTAAATTTTGGAGATCATCCCTCTGTCAGATGTAGGGTTTGTGAATATGTTTTCCCATTCTGTGGGTTGTCATTTTGTTTTGTTGACTGTGTCCTGTGCCCTGCAGAATCTCCTCAGGTCCCATTTATTAATTGTCGATCTCAGTGTCTGTGCTACTGTTGTTATATTCATACCAATTCGTTCAAGGATACTTCCCACTGTCTCCTCTAAGAGATTCAGTGTGGCTGGATTGATGTTGAGGTCTTAGATCCATTTGGACTTAAGTTTTGTGCATGGCAATAGACATGGCTCTATCTACATTATTCTATATGCCAGCATCCAGTTATGCCAGCACCATTTGTTGAAGATGTTTTCTTTTTTCCATTGTATAGTTTTAGCTTCTTTGTCAAAGATAAGTTGTTCAAAGCCATGTGGGTTGATATCAGGGTCTTCTATTCGATTCCTTTGGTCTACCTGTCTGGTTTTGTACCAATATCAAGCTGTTTTCAGGACTATAGCTCTATAATAGAGCGTGAAGTCATGGATAGTGATGCCTCTGGAAGTTCCTTAATTGTACAGGTTTCCCTTGGCTATCCTAAGTCTTTTGTTTTTCCATATAAAGTTGAGGATTGTCCTTTTAAGGTCGGTGAAAAATTGTGCTGGTATTTTGCTAGTGATTGCATTGAATCTGTAGATTGCTTTTGGTAAGATTGCCATGTTTACTACGTTGATCATACCTATCCAAGAGCATGGGAGATCTTTCAATTTTCTGGTATCTTCTTTAAAGACTCAAAGTGTTTGTTATACAGGTCTTTCACCTGTTTGGTTAGAGTTACCCCAAGATATTTTATGGTGTTTTTGGCTATTGTAAAGGGTGATGTTTCTCTGATTTCTTTCTCATCCCTTTTAGTGTCTTTATATAGTTGGGCTACTGATTTTTTTGAGTTAATTTTGTATCATGCCACTTTCCTGAATGTGTTTATCTGCTGTAGGAATTTTCCTGGTAGAATTCTTTGGGTCGCTTATGTAGACTATCATATCATCTGAAAGTCTGATTTCTTCCTTTTCAATTCGTATCCCCTTGGTGTCCTTTTGTTGTCTTATTGCTCTAGCTAGAACTTCAAGTACTATATTGAAGAAATATGGAGAGACTGGACATCCTTATCTTGTTCCCGATTTTAGAGGAATCGCCTTTTGTTTCTCTCCATTTAGTTTGATGTTGGCAGTTGGTTTGCTGTATATAGCTTTTATTATGTTTAGGTATGTTCTGTTATCCCTGATCGCTCTAAGACCTTTATCCTGAAGCGGTGTTGGATTTGTTCAAAGGCTTTTTCAGCATCTAGTGAGATGATCATGTCATTTTACTTTTTCAGATAGTTTATATGGTGGATTATATTGATGGATTTTCTTATTTTGAACCATCCCTGGGATGAAGCCTTCTTGATCATGGTGTATGATATTTCTGATGTGTTCTTGGACTCAATTTGCCAGTATTTTATTGAGTATGTTTGCATCAATATTCATGAGGGAGGTTAGTGTGTAATTCCCTATCTTAATTGTGTCTTTGTGTGGTTTGGCTACTAATGTAATTATATCCTCATAAAAAGAGTTTGGCAGTGATCCTTCTGCTTCTTTGTGTGCAACAATTTGAAGAGTATTGGTATTAGCTTTTCCTTCAATTTTTGGTAGAATTCCCCACTGAAACCATCTGGCCCTGGACTTTTCTTGGTTGGAATACTTTTTATGGCTGCTTCTATTTCTTTAGGGGATATAGATCTGTTTAAATTGATTATCTCTTCTGAATTTAATTTTGTGAAGTGATATCTAAACAGAAAATCATCCATTTCTGATAGGGGAAGTCCTGTGTATATGTCTATAAAGCACTGTTGGCCAATAGGGAAGCAAGATAGGTGGGACTAGGAGTCAAGCAGGATTCTGGGTAGGAGAAACACAGGGAGTTAAGATGTAACTGCCATAGGGATAAGAAGCCCGGGAACTTTGTTCCGGTAACAGAAATCTTAGATTAACAATTATGGGGTAAATACTTAAGTCAGAGCTAGCCAGTAAGAAACAAGCAAGGCCAACACCTTCATAATTAATATAGCATCCTGTTTGTTTATTTGGGACTGATGTGGCTTTGGAACCAGGCTGATGGGAAGGCTTCTCTTTACACATTTCCTTTGGATTTTCCAGTTTAGTAGAGTACAGATTTTCAAAGTATGACATGATGATTCTTTGGATTTCCCCAGTGTCTGTTGTTATGTCCCCTTTTTCATTACAGATTTTGTTAATTAGCATGTTCTCTCTCTTTTAGTTAGATCTGATAAAGGTTTGTCTGTCTTGTTGATTTTCTCAAAGAAACAATTCTTTGTTTCATTGATTCTTTGTATTGTTTTGTTTGTTTCTATTTTATTAATTTCAACTTTCAATTTGATTATTTCCCAGTATCTACTCCTCCTGGGTGAGTTTGCTCCTTTTTGTTCTAGAGATTTCATGTGTTCTGTTAATTCTCTAGTGTGGCAATTCTCCAGTTTCTTTATTTAGGCACTTAGTGCTATGAATTTTCCTCTTAGAACTGCTTTGAAAGTATCCCATAGGTTTGGTTATGTTGTGCCTTTATTTTCATTCAATTCTAGGAAATCTTTTATTTCTTTCTTTACCCAAGGTGATGCAATTAAGCATTGTTCAATTTCCATGAGTTTTTGAGGTTTCTGAAATTTGTGTTGACATTGAATTCTAATTTTAAGCCGTGGTGGTCGACAGGATACAGGGGTTATTCAATTTTTTGTGTCTTTTGACGTTTGCTTTAATGCCAAGTATGTGGTCGATTTTAGAGAAGGTTCCATATGGAGTGGAGAAGAATATATATTCTGTTTTGTTTGGGTGGAATGTTCTACATATGTCTGTTAAAACCTATTAGTTGATAACTTTTGTTATTTCCATTGTTTCATTGTTAGGTTTCTGTCTGGTGGACCTGTCCAGTGGTGTGAATCGAGGGTTGAAGTCTCCCCCTATGATTGTGTGGAGTTTAATGTGTGATTTGAATTGAAGTAATGTTTCTTTTATGAACATGGGTGCCTTTATATTTGGGGCATATATGTCCAGAATTGAGACTACTTCCTGATGGATTTTTCCTATGATTAATATGAAATGACCTTCTTCCTAAGTTTTGATTAATATTAGTTCTAAGCCAATTTTGTTAGATATTAGATTAGCTACACCCTCTTGCTTCTTTTTATTTAAGCATCCAAAAACTAGTTTTTTAAATTTATTTTTCAGTTTAAATTTAGATAAGAAACAAGGTTGCTTCACAAGTCAGTTCCAGGTCCCTCTACCTTTCCCTCCCCTAGTGCCCTGCCCTCCACCCAACCCCCCCATTATCCCCTCATTTCCCCAGGGAGGGTGAGGCCCTCCGTGGGGGTGTCCATAGTCTTTCATTTCATAAAGGGCAGGGCCTAGACCCTCCCCAAGAGTTCAGGTTGAGAGTGTACCTCACATAGTTAGATGGGAGTCCAAAGTCCGTGTGTATACTCAGGATGAGTACTAATCTGCTGCCCATGGCTCAATAGATTACCTAGGCCTCCTCACTGACACCCACATTCAGGGGGTCTTGATCAGTCCCATGCTGGATTCCCAGGCTGATGCCTGGGATTCAAGAGTTAACCTTTGTCAGGTCAGCTGTTTCTGGGGTTAAACCAGCCCTGTCTTTTTTTTTTTAATTTTATGTTCCAGTTTAAATTTAGATAAGAATCAAGGTTGCTTCACAAGTCAGTTCCAGGTCACTCTCCCATTCCCTCCCTTCCTCCCGTGCCCTCCCCCACCCCCTTATCCCCTCATATCTCCAGGGAGGGTGAGGCCCTCCATGGGGGAGTCCATAGTGTGTCATTTCATATAGGGCAGGGCCTAGACCCTTTCCCAAGAGTTCAGGGTGAGAGTGCACCTCACATTGTTCTATTGGAGTCCAAAGTCCGTGTGTATACTTGGGATGGGTACTGATCTGCTGCCCAAGGCTCAATAGAATCCCTAGGCCTCTTCACTGACACCCAGATTCAGGGGTCTTGATCAGTCCCATGCTGGCTTCCCAGGCTAATGCCTGGGATTCAAGAGTTAACCTTTGTCTGGTCAGCTGTTTCTGGGGTTAGACCAGCCCAGTCTTAATCCCTTTGATCATCAGTCCTCCCTCTCTGTTACTGGCTTTCTTGAGTTCAGCTCAGTACTTAACCAAGGGAGTCTGCCTCTTCTTCGATCAGCCACTAAATAAAGTTTCTGTTTCCCAGACTCTCTAGTCTGTAGGAAGTGCAGACTGGCACTATCCTGATCCATGTCTAAAATCCATATATGAGTGAGTACATACCATGTTTGTCTTTTTGTGACTGGGTTACCTCACTCAGGATGGTTTCTTCCAGTGTCTATCCATTTCCCTGCGAATTTCAAGATTCCATTGTTTTTTTCTGCTGAGTAATACTCCATTGTGTAAATGTACCACATTTTCTCTATCCACTCTTCAGTTGAGGGGCATCTAGGTTGCTTCCAGGTTATGGCTATTACAAATAATGCTGCTATGAACATAGGGGAGGAGATGCCCTTGTTGTATGAACCTGCCTCATTTGGATAAATGCCTAAGAGTGGAATTGCTGGGTCTAGTGGTAGATTAATTCCCATTTTCCTGAGGAATCTCCATACTGATTTCCAAAGAGGCTGTATGAGTCGGCACTCCCACCAGCAGTGGAGGAGTGTTCCTCTCTCTCCACATCCTCTCCAGCATAAATTGTCTTTGGCGTTTTTGATTCTAGCCATTCTGACAGGAGTAAGATGGTATCTCAGAGTTGTTTTGATTTGCATTTCCCTGATGGCTAAGGATGTTGAGCACTTTCTTAAGTGTCTCTTGGCCATTTTAGCCTCCTCTACTGAGAATTCTCTATTTAGCTCTGCACCCCACATTTAATCGGATCCTTTGGTGTTTTGGGGACTTGTTTCTTGAGTTCTTTGTAAATTTCGCAGATTAGCCGTCTGTAAGATGTACAGTTAGTGAATATCTTTTCCCATTCTGTGCCCTGCCTTTTTGTCTTTTTGACTGTGTCCTTTGCCTTACAGAAGCTTTTTAGTTTCAGAAGGTCCCATTTGTTAATTGTCGATCTCAGTGCCTGTGCCACTGGTGTTATGTTTAGGAAGTGGTCTCCTGTACCAACTCGTTGAAGAGTATCTCCCACTTTCTCTTCTAAAAGCTTCAGTGTGGCTGGATTTACGTTGAGATCTTTGATCCATTTGGACTTAAGTTTTGTACAAGGCGATAAACCTGGATCTATCTGCAGTCTTCTGCATACCAGTACCCAGTTATGCCAGCACCATTTGTTGAAGATGCTTTGTTTTTTCCATTGTACAGTTTTAGCTTCTTTGTCAAAAATCAAGTGTTCATACGTGTGTGGGTTAAAATTAGGGCTTTCGATTCGGTTCCATTGGTCTACCTGCCTATTTTTGTGCCAATACCAAGCTGTTTTCAGGACTATAGCTCTATAATAGAGCTTGAAGTCAGGTATGGTGATGCCTCCTGAAGTTCCTTTATTGTATAGGGATGCTTTGGCTATCATGGGCTTTTTGTTTTTCCATATAAAGTTGATTAATGTTCTTTCCAGGTCCTTGAAGAGTTGTGATGGAATTTTGATAGGGATTGCATTGAATCTGTAGACTGCTTTTGGCAAGATTGACATTTTTATTATGTTGATCCTACCAATCCAAGAGCATGGGAGATCTTTCCATTTTCTGGTATCTTCTTGGATTTCTTTCTTTAAAGACACAAAGTTCTTGATATACAGGTCTTTAACTTCCTTGGTTAACATTATCCCCAGATATTTGATGCTGTTTTTGGCTATTGTAAAGGGTGATGCTTCTCTGATTTCTTTCTCAGTCACTTCATCATCTGTATATAATAGGGCCACTGATTTTTTTGAGTTTACCTTGTATCCTGTCACATTGCTGAAGGCGTTTATCAGTTCTAGGAGTAATCTTGCGGAGTTTTTTAGGTCACTTATGTAAACTATCATATCATCTGCAAATAGTGAAAGTTTGACTTCTTCTTTTCCTATTTGTATCCCCTTTATCTCCTTTTGTTGTCTTATTGCTGTAGCTAGAACTTCAAGTACAATATTGAAGAGATATGGAGAGAGTGGACAGCCATGTCTTGTTCCTGATTTTAGAGGAATTGCTTTGAGTTTCTCTCCATTTAGTTTGATGTTAGCTGTTGGTTTACTGTATATTGCTTTTATTATATTCAGGTACGTTCCTGTTATCCCTGATCTCTCTAGGACCTTTATCATGAAGGGGTGCTGGATTTTGTCAAAGGCTTTTTCAGCATCTAGCGAGATGATCATGTGGTTTTTCTTTCGCAGATTGTTAATATGGTGGATTACATTGTTAGATTTTCTAATGTTGAACCATCCCTGCATTCCTGGGATGAAGCCTACTTGTTCATGGTGGATGATTTTTCTGATGTGTTCTTGAATCCGGTTTGCAAGTATTTTATTGAGTATTTTTGCATCAATGTTCATGAGGGAAATTGGTCTATAGTTCTCTTCTTAGTTGTGTCTTTGTGTGGCTTGGGTATCAAGGTAATTGTAGCCTCGTAGAAAGAGTTTGGCAGTGAGCCTCCTGCTTCTATTGTGTGGCATACTTTGAGGAGTATTGGAATTAGCTCTTCTTTGAATTTCTGGTAGAATTCTGCACTGACGCCATCTGGGCCTGGGCTTTTTTTGTTTGGGAGACTTTTGATGACTGCTTCTATTTCATTAGGGGTTATAGGTCTGTTTAGATTGTTTGTCTGTTCTTGATTTAGTTTTGGCAAGTGATATCTATCCAGGAAATTGTCCATTTCCTTTAAATTTTCAAATTTTGTGGAGTACAGATTTTCAAAGTATGCCATGATGTTTCTCTGGATTTCCTCAGAGTCTGTTGTTATGTCCCATTTTTCATCCCTGAATTTATTAATTTGCATGCTCTCCCTCTGTCTTTTGGTTAGTTTGGACAGAGGTTTATCTATTTTGTTGATTTTCTCAAAGAACCATCTCTTTGTTTCATTGATTCTTCTCAGTGTTTTTCTGGTTTCTACTTGATTGATTTCAGCCCTCAATTTGATTATTTCCTGGCGTCTGCTCCTCCTGGGGCAGTTTGCTTCTCTTTGTTCTAGAACATTCAGCTGTGCTATTAATTCTCTAGTATGACTGTTCTCCAGTTTTTTCATGTGGGCACTTAGTGCTATAAACTTTCTTCTCAGCACTGCTTTCAACGTGTCCCATAAGTTTGTGTATGTTGTGTCTTCATTCTCATTGAAATCGAGGAAGTCTTTAATTTCTTTTTTTATTTGTTCCTTTACCCAAGGATGGTGCAATTGTATATTGTTCAATCTCCATGAGTTTGTAGGGTTTCTGAGATTTGTGTTATTGTTGAATTCTAATGTTAATGCATGGTGGTCTGATAAGATGCAGGGGGTTATTCCAATTTTTTTGTATCTGTGGAGATTTGCTATGTTTTCTATTATGTGGTCAAATTTACAGAAGATTCCATGTGGTGACGAGAAGAAGGTTTATCCCTTTGTATTTGGGTGGAATGTTCTATAGATGTCTGTTAAATCCAGTTGGGTCAAAACTTCTATTAGTTCTTTTGTTTCTTTGTTAATTTTCTGTCTGGAGGTCCTGTCTAGCGGTGAGAGCAGAGTGTTGAAGTCTCCTATTAGTGTGTGAGATTTTATGTGCATTTTGAGCTTTAGTAATGTTTCTTTCACGAATGTAGCTGCCTTTGTATTTGGGGCGTAGATGTTTAAAATTGAGACTTCGTCTTGATGTAGTTTTCCTTTGATGAATATGAAGTGTCCTTCTTCATCTCTTTTGATTGATTTTAATTTGAAGTCTAATTTGTTAGATATTAGGATTGCTACATCCGCTTGTTTCTTGGGAACATTTGATTGGAAGATCTTTTCCCAACCCTTTACTCTGAGATAACGTCTGTCTTTGATGTTGAGATGTGTTTCTTGTATGCAGCAGAAGGAAGGGTTCTGTCTTCGTATCCATTCTGCTAGTCTGTGTCTTTTTATAGGCAAGTTGAGGCCGTTGACATTGAGGGATATTAATGACCATTGATTGGTGATCCTTGTTTGTGCTTGATTTATTGTTAGTGAAGTTATTTTGTGTAGTTTCTCCTCCCTTTTTCTTTTGGTGTTTTGTAAAGTGTGATTATATATTGCCTGTGTCTATGTGAATGTAGTTATCTTCCTTGGCTCTAGGTTTTCCTTCTAGCATTTTCTGTAGAGCTGGATTCATGGATACGTATTGTTTAAATCTGGCCTTGTCATGGAATATTTTGTTTTCTCCATCTATGGTAATTGAGAGCTTTGCTGGATATAGTAGTCTGTGCTGGCATCCTTGTTCCCATAGCGTTTGTAGGACATCTGTCCAGGATCTTCTGGCTTTCATCATTTCCATTGAGAAGTCAGGTGTAATTCGGATAGGTCTGCCTTTGCATGTTACTTGGCCTTTTTCTTTAGCTGCTCTTAATATTTTCTCTTTACTCTGTAGGTTTGATGTTTTGATTATTATATGGCGAGGTGACTTCTTTTTCTGGTCGAGCCTATTTGGTGTTCTGTAAGATTCTTGTACTTTCATAGGCATATCTTTCTTTAGGTTAGGGAAGTTTTCTTCTATGATTTTGTTGAATATGTTTTCTGTACCTTTAAGTTGAATTTCTTCACCTTCTTCTATACCTATTATTCTCAGGTTTGGCTTCTTCACAGTGTCCCATATTTCCTGGATATTTTGTGTTAAGGATTTGTTGGTTTTGAGATTTTCTTTGGTTGACGACTCTATATCCTCTAATGAGTCTTCAACACCTGAGATTCTCTCTTCTATTTCTTGTATTTCAAGATTCACTCTTTACATATGCTATTGTTATGACCTCTAGCAATGAGCACCAGAATAGCTAGAGTGCTTCACCCTAATGCAGAGAGTTCAAAGTATTTGTCTTCATTCTGAGAGACTGGTTGTCTATGCGGAATCCCCCATTAAACATCCACATCAGGCTCCACTGGTGAAATGGCCATGGAAACACAGAACACTGACCTGTGAGTGCACCTTTCTAATGCAGCAGAGAACACTGATCACAAGCCCACCTCTGGAATGCCAGCAGAGAACAGTGATCATGTGCACAACCCTGGAATGCCAGCAGAATATACTGCTCATGATAATAACTCTGGAACTCTGCTCACTTCCTTAAGTCAACTGCCATTCCAGTTTGCACAGATCTTGAGAAGAAAAGCCTCACAGATCATCACTATTAGTTAACCTCTTTCTGCATTTAGTTGCCATTGGAAGTCAGGATCCACTGGTGAACTCCCCTAGCCATCAGAGATCACTGATCAGGAGCCCATTTTTCAAACCTTGATCACTTCTTGAAGCCAACTGTCACTCCAGTTCTTTGCTTGGCCTGCCATAAGTATGCACAAGTCTTGGGAAGTAAAGACTTCTACAATCAAAATCGCTTACCCTCTTCCAGCTGCCAGTAGCCATGGGAAACATCTTTCAAGATTGTTTGCTTGAGGTAAATAACTTAAGACAGTTTTCTCTGCTCAAATGTCTTAGAAAATATCTGGCAAGACCAGTGGAGAGAGGCCTATGGGGTTCACCTTGGCTGTGGCACTTCAATGACACATCGTGTGTCTCTCAGATCATGAACCAATATTAGCAACCAAGATGTAAAAGTGGAGGTTTACACCCCACCCAAAAGCCTGGAATATTTGACAATCAATATAACCCAGAGGGATTTGCCACATCAAAAACAGCTGCTACTATCTCTGTCAGAATGAGGTTCAGAGACTCCATTTTGGACCAGGAGGCAGGCAAGAAATGCAGGTGAGTGAAATCCCCATATTCTGGAGGTTCAGATAGCCAGTACTCTTATGGTCCTCAAATATCTACAGACACTTCACACACAACAAGCACCATAAAATAGCTGAGACAGGCCAAGAAAGGAAAGGGACCACTCTGGTTGAGGGACCCAGAGATCATGAGAATCACACTGATCTGTGAACCCAGGCTGTCTGCTTTCCATCCAGTCATCGTAAAGTGACCTACATCATATTTTCTGCCCAGACCAGAGAAAACAAAAAGATCCTTTGATATATCTATCCTGTTGGAGGAGCATGTGGACTGCAGCAAGCTCTGCAGTGGAGTTGCTGCAAGGTCTTCAGGACCTGAATCAAAGGTGGACACAGCAATGATTGCCGGAAATTGTGCAGTACCTAGTCGACAATCTTCCTCTGAGGAACATTAACTGGTAAATTCCCCATCTAATCAAATTCTCTCAAAGCTGAACAGGTTTTGAAAACTTCAAAATCTGCTTCAGGGGCTAAGGTCATCTCGACATTTTTCCATGGCAGCAGAGATATTCCAAATATCTGGAAGATAAACCCAGAAGAGTCCCTTCTTCAGAGCAGGGCTTAATTTATTTTTCTTATAGTCATGGATGCAATAAACATTTCATTAGTCATGAACGAAAACTTAGGCAAGCTCATATCGACCAAGCATGTCCAAAATCTACAACATAGATCAAAATGTTTCTCAGAAATTTCATTCTGCAACTTGGAATATCCAAAATTCAAAATGCATTCAAAAGGCCCTGATCACTAATTTTACATAACTTGAGAGTTTAAAAACTTTTGTGTTTCATAAAGAGGATCCACATTCTTGCAAAAATACACAAGCAGCTACTGATGCAAAAATTTGGCCCAAATTATTGGGACCCCTCATTGTATTTACATGGATATCTTGAAGATTTAAAGTACTCCAAAGACTCTCTGACACTGTTCATACCTGCACATAGGTAACCTATACATTTGCCCTCACATGGAGGAGAGATCAAACCTACCCCCACTAGAAAGACAGGCTCAACAAAAACCATCTTTTTAAAAGGCATGTAGAAACAGGCTCTAGTAAGACAAGGAGGCCTCATTAAGTCATCAAGAGTTGACCCTGGTTTCAGCCAGAAAATATGTG
>NW_024429349.1:0-2998 GCF_017639785.1 Mesocricetus auratus
CCACACCTGGGTTAAATATCCAGGGCTACTACTTTGGAAGAGGTCTTTGGCTTTACCCGAGGTGAGTCAAGATCAAGAAACCCCAGATAAGACACTTCCCACCACCAGATAATGTTCCTTAAAGCTTGCCCAGCAATACCATAGTGTACGTCATTCCTTGGGTTCAATACAGGGCTCACAGCACTGGCAGTCTAATGGGAGTTCAAGATTCTCCCAGAAGCCCAGAGGACAGCCAGGATCTAGGAACCCCTGTTCTGCAACTTCAGAAATATTCGGTATCACTGGAGAACAGGAAGGATCTAGGGATCCCAGAACCATCAACTGTACTGGAGGCCAGGCTTATCCCAAGGACCACAGAGGCCAGAACAGATCAAAGGACCCCAGTCAGAATCCTTTGTCTTGGTCTCCATAACCTGGTCTACAACTTCACAAGAGGTCTTTGGCCTTAGTAATGTTAGGCAAGATCGAGGGGCACTAACTAGGTCCCCAAAACTCAGATGGCATATAATACTGATTAAGAAGAAATGATAGTCACAAGTAGACTTGGCTATTTAGGCCAGAAAACCAGACAGGAAAGAAAAATGAGTAAAAACAAAACATCCCTTCAATGACGAAAACTACTGCAATCAACAACTAGAACTAAAATCATCCCAAATCATGAAGTCTACTTACAAGTGTAAGAACACAGTCCACAACAGAAAAGGCAATATGGCACCATCAGAGACTACTTAATCTGCAAACACAAGACCTTAACAACCCAAGACAGCTTAAGCATGAGAAAACAATCTTGAAAATTACTTTATGTGAGAGTGCTTGAAGATTGCCACAGAGCCTCCCCGCCTAGTGGGAGACTATGAATCCCGTATTTCTCGTCTTCTTCTCCACCCACAGTTCCTCTAAACAGGTCTGCCTTCCAATGCCTGGGTAATGCCTGGGAACTGCCACTGTGCCTCCCCTCCCGGTGGGAGTCTATGCACCCCAGATTCCTGGATTTATTTTCTGCTCACAGGACGAGGAAAAATTGCACCTCAGATTTCTGGTCTTCTTCTCCACCCACTGGACAAGGATTAGGAGAATTACAAAAGTATTTGACTCGCTTTCAGACACCAAAATGGAACTATGGTCCCCTAACTACCAGGTCAGGAAGAGGATAGTTCTGCACCAATTATAAAAAGTGATGGGAAGGACACAATATAAAGACATACTCAGCAACAGAAAACCAAATGTGACAGCAGATTTTAGAGACACTATCCCAGCAAGAATTGAATAACCTAATGCATATGAAGCAGAAGAGAATGACCTTAAAAACAACTTCATAAAATTGATAGAAGCCCTCAAAGAGGATACAGGAAAATCCCTTAAAGAAATGGAAGGAAAAACAAGTAAAAAACTGCAAGAAATGGAAGAAAAACCAAAGGAAAAATCCAAAGAAATGCAAGAAATGGAACAAAAGACAAGCCAAAAATCACAGGAAAGAATTCAAGCAGTATAATGGTTGATAATTGAAATAGAGACATTAAAAAACACGGTCTGAGGAAATAGAAAATAAAAATATAAAATCTAAGCAAACAGTCAAATACTACAGATGCAATCATAACCAACAGAATACAACAGAAGGAAGAGAGAATGCCAGGTGTTGAAGACACACTAGGAGAAATTAATTAACCAAACAAAGAAAACCTTTATTCCAACAAGTCTCTAATGGACATGTTGTTTGATTGCAGAATCAATGTCTGACATGTACTTCCTCCATAGACTAAAATTTCAGTCCTCCTAATGAGAGAAAATAACACATGAAGAAAGAAGGAAAGAAAGAAAGAAAGAAAGAAAGAAAAGAAGGAAGAAATAAGAAACAATGAAAATCATGTTATACAGGCTATAATCAGGAAAGAATATTGGAACATGGATGACTGGAAGTGGGGAGATGACAAGAAGGTAGCAAATAAGAAGCAAATAAGTCCAAATATGAGAAGTACATATAAATACAAAAGGTAAATTTAATTTTGAGTTACTAAAATACATACATATAAAACATATATGGAATAATATTTTCTCTATCAACTAATGTATATATACAATATATGTAAATACATTATTTTAGTCATATGAAATTTATATTAATATACTACTAAAATTAAATTGAAAAGAATCCATAAGTATACTACAAAGCATATTTTGAATTTATAGACACATGTGGGAAGAATATTATTGTGTTCTTACTTAACATAAAATGTAAGAAATGCTAATGCACATTGAAGGATACTGCTATTATCTTTGGAAAGCTATTATTACCACAGTTAGAATTAACATGTTTCTTGGACATCTTTATAAAGTAGTGAGCCTCCTCGTGTTCCATATATATGTTATGGCACATCTATTATCAGACATTCAACTATACAAGATCATAGACTTACAGAATTATATGAAGATAGGATCCAATCTTCTCTTGCATTCAAGAAATACACTTTAAATTCAAAGATAGACATTCAAAGTTTGGGAAAATTTTCCAATCTTATAGCAATAAGTAATAAATTACTGGAGCTATAATAATCTCTAAATAATCAAAAAAGATCATTATATCAAATCAAAAAAGAGCATTATATTATATTAATCAGAGGAAAAACCATTCAAATTAAGTCTGAATTCTAAAAACCTGTGCTACAAACACAAAAGCACCTACATTTGTAACAGAAATTTAAATCACACATAAAACACAACACACTAATTATGGAAGATTTCAGCAACCAACATTTACCACGGGAACAGAATACCAGACAGAAACGTAACAGGAAATAAATGACCTAACAGAAGTTATAGCTCAGTTGGGTTTAACCTATAATTTTAGAACATTGCATTCAAACTCAAAAGCACCACATGGAACCTAGTAGAAAATTACCCACATATTTGCCTACTTGCCAACAAAGCACACCTTATCACATATGAAGAAATTGGAATAACACTTTTATTTTCTTGCTTCATGGTGGTTTTGAGTTAGATT
>NW_024429350.1:0-42459 GCF_017639785.1 Mesocricetus auratus
ACTACATCTGTAACTACTTGAAAACTGATGATACAACCCTCCCTGAGAATCTACACGTGTATCTTATTGAAAGTAACGATACAAAACTTTGTTTGAATCTATATGTGTAATGTCTTGAAAATAAAGGACACAACACTGAGAATCTACACATGTAACTTATTGAAAATTAAACATACAACACTATGTGAGAATCTACACCTGTAACATATTTAAAACTAATGACACAACACTGTGTGAGTATCTATAAGCGTAACGTCTTTAAAACTAAGGATAAAACACTGTCTTGAGAATCTCCACGTGTAACTTCTTGAAAACTAATGATACAACACTGTGTGTGAAACTATAAGCATAACGTCTTGTATCTAACGATCCAACACTGTGTGAGAATCTACACGTGTAACTAACTGAAAATAAATGAAAAAACACTGTTTGAGAATCTACACGTTTATCTTATTGAAAAGTAATGATACAACCCTTTTTTTGAATCTGTTTGGGTAACTTCTTGAAAATAAAGACTCAATACTATCTCAGAATCTACATGCGTATCTTATTGAAAAGTAATGATACAACACTGTGTTTGACTCTATATGTGTAACTTCTTGAAAATAAAGGTCACAACACTGTCTGAGAATCTACAGGTTTAACTTCTTGAAAATTAATGATACAACACTGTTTGAGAATCTACACATTTAACTTATTGAAAATTAACCATACACATCAGCCCATCCAGGCCCCAAACTCCTGGGATCACAGCTAGGTGAGCTAGGGTCTCCGCGGGGACACATCCCATCCTCTGCCCGACCCCCTTCCCCTCGATCTTCTGGGGGCACTCCTGGCATCCACAAGACCCGCCCACACAGGAAAGACAACAGCACTTCCAGGCCCCAAACTCCGCCAATCCCAGTCAGCTTCAGGAAGGAAGGAGACCAGGGGAGACATAAAGAACCCACCAGCACCCACTGGAAGAAGAAATGCGAAGAAGACAGAATAAGAGCTCACTCAGCAGTCAAAAGACCAACATGACTCCACCAGAATCTAGGGAACCTATGCCAGCAAGAGGTGAAAAGCACTACATAGATGAAGCAGAGGAGACAGACCTTAAAAAACATTTTATGAAGATGATAGAGACCCTCAAAGAAGAAACGAGGAAATCTCTTAAAGAAATAGAGGAAAACACAAACAAAAATCCATGAAATGGGGGAAGAAATTCAAGAAATAAACAAATCATTCAAAGAATCTAAAGAGTACCAAGAAAAAACAATCAAACAAATGAAGGAAACAACTCAAACAGTGGAAGGATTGAAAGCTGAAATAGAAACAAGAAAGAAAACACAGAACGAGGGGATGCTGGAAATGCAAAAGCTGGGTAAACGATCAGAAACTACAGATGCAAGTATCATCAATAGAATACAAGAGATAGAAAAAACACACCTCAACATCAAAGACAGATGGTACCTCAGGGTAAAGGGTTGGGAAAAGATTTTCCAATCAAACGGACCCAAGAAACAAGCAGGTGTTGCAATCCTAATATCTAATAAACTACACTTCAAATTAAAATCAATCAAAAGAGATGAAGAAGGACATTTCATATTCATCAAAGGAAAAGTCCATCAAGATGAAGTCTCAATTTTAAACATCTATGCCCCAAATACAAAGGCACCTACATTTGTAAAAGTAACATTACTAAAGGTCAAAATACACATAAAATCTCACACATTAATAGTAGGAGATTTCAACACTCTGCTCTCACTGCTAAACAGCAACTCCAGACAGAAACTTAAAAAAGAAACAAAAGAATTAATAGAAGTTATGACCCAACTGGGTTTAACCGACATCTATAGAACATTCCACCCAAACAAAAAGGGATATACCTTCTTCTCGGCGCCTCATGGAACCTTCTCTAAAATTGACCACATAATAGGAAACATAGCAAATCCCCACAAATATAAAAAATTGGAATATCCCCCTGTATCCTCTCAGACCACCATGCATTAAAATTAGAATACAACAATAACACAATTCGCAGAAACCCTACAAACTCATGGAAATTGAACAATGCTCAAGTGCACCATCCTTGGGTAAAGGCAGAAATAAAAAAGAAATTAAAGATTTCCTCATATTCAATGAGAATGAAGACACAACATACCCAAACCTACGGGACACTTTGAAAGCAGTGCTAAGAGGAAATTTGATAGCACTAAGTGCCCAAATGAAGAAACTGGAGAAAAGTTATACTAGAGAATTAATAGCACAGCTGAACGTTCTAGAACAAAAAGAAGGAAACTCACCCAGGAGGAGCAGACCCCATGAAATAATCAAATTGAGGGCTGAATTCAATCAAGTAGAAACCAGGAGAACATTGAGAAGAATCAATGAAACACAGAGCTGGTTCTTTGAGAAAATCAACAAAATAGACAAACCTCTGTGCAAAATAACCAAGAGACAGAGAGAGAGCATGCTAATTTACAAAATCAGAAATGAAAAAGGGAACATAACCATGGACTCTGAGGAAATCCAGAGAATCATCAGGGCATACTTTGAAAATTTCTACTCCACAAAATTTGAAAATTTAAAGGAAATGGACAATTTCCTGGGTAGATGTCACTTGCCAAAACTAAATCAAGAGAAGATAAACAATTTTAACAGGCCTATAATCCTTAATGAAATAGAAGCAGTCATCAAAACTCTCCAAACACAAAAAGCCCAGGCCCAGCTGGATTCAGTGCAGAATTCTACCAGAAAATCAAAAAACAATTAACTCCAATACTCCACAAAATAGAAGCAGGAGGCTCATTGCCAAACTCATTTTACAAGGCTACAATTACATTGATACCCAAGCAACACAAAGACACAACTAAGAAAGAAAATTTTAGACCAATTTCCCTCATGAACATCGATGCAAAAATACTCAATAAAATACTAGCAAACTGGATTCAAGAACACATCAGAAAAACCATCCAACATGATCAAGTAGGCTTCTTCGCAGGAATGCAGGGATGGTTCAACATTTGAAAATCTATCAGTGCAATCCACCATATAAACAAACTGCGAAAGAAAAAGCACATGATCATCTCACTAGATGCTGAAAAATCCTTTGACAAAATCCAGCACCCCTTCATGATAAAGGTCATAGAGAGATCAGTGATAACAGGAACATACCTGAATATAATAAAAGCAATATACAGTAAACCAACAACTAATATCAACCTAGATGCAGAGAAACTGAAAGCAATTCCTGTGAAATCAGGAAAAAGGCAATGCTGTCCAATCTCTCCATATCTCTTCAATACGTAGTATTGAAGTCGTAGCTACAGCCATAAGACAACAAAAGGAGATATAGGGGATAAAAATAGGAAAAGAAGAAGTTAAACTTTCACTACTTGCAGATGATATGATACTTTACATAAGTGACCCAAAAACTCTGCAAGGGAACTCCTAGAGCTGATAAAATCCTTCAGCAATGTGGCAAGAAACAAGGTAAATTCAAAACAATCAGTAGCCCTATTATAAACAGACGATGAAGTGACTGAGAAAGAAATCAAAGAAACCTCACTCTTTACAATAGCCATAAACAGCATCAAATATCTGGGGATAATGTTAACCAATGAAAATAAAGACCTGTATATCATGAACTTTGAGTCTTTGAAGAAAGAAATCCAAGAGGATACCAGAAAATGAAAAGATCTCCCATGCTCTTGGATTGGTAGGATCAACATAATAAAAATGGCAATCTTGCCAAAAGCAGTCTACAGATTCAATGCAATCCCTATCAAAATTCCGGCACAATTTTCCACAGACCTGGAAAGAACATTAATCAACTTTATATGGAAAAACAAAAGGCGCAGGATAGCCAAAACAACCCTATACAATAAAGGAACTTCAGGAGGCATCACCATACCTGACTTCAAGCTCTATTATAGAGCTATAGTCATGAAAGCAGCTTGGTATTGGCAGAAAAATAGGCAGGTAGACCAATGGAACCGAATTGAAAACCCTGATTTTAACCCACACACCTATGAACACTTGATTTTTGACAAAGTAGATAAAAATATACAATAGAAAAAAGAAAGCATCTTCAACAAATGGTGCTGGCATAACTGGGTACTGGTATGCAGAAGACTGCAGATAGATCCAGGTTTATCGCCTTGTACAAAACTTAAGTCCAAATGGATCAAAGATCTCAACATAAATCCAGCCACACTGAAATTTTAGAGGAGAAAGTGGGAGATGCTACTCAACGAGTTGGAAGAGGAAACAACTTCCTGAACATAAGACCAGTGGCACAGACACTGAGATAGTTATTTAACAAATGGGACCTTCTGAAACTAAAAATCTTCTGTAAGGCAAAGGACACAGTCAACAAGACAGAAAGGCAGTCCACAGAATGGGAAAGGATATTCACTGACTGCACATCTGACAGAGGGCTAATCTCCAAAATTTACAAAGAACTCAAGAAGCAAGTTTCCAAAACACCAAAGGATCCAATCAAAAGGAGGGGGACAGAAGTAAACAGAAAAGTCTCAATAGAGGAGGCTAAAATTGCCAAGTGGCACTTAAGAAAGTGCTCAACATCCTTAGCCATCAGGGAAATGCAAATCAAAATAACTTTGAGATACCATCTTACTCCTGTCAGAATGGCTAAAATCAAAAACACCGAAGACAATTTATGTTGGAGAGGATGTGGAGAGAGGGGAACACTCCTGTACTGCTGGTGGGAATGCCAACATGTACAGCCACTTTGGAAATCGGTATGGAGATTCCTCAGGAAAATGTGAATCAATCTACAACAAGACCCAGCAATTCCACTCTTAGGCATATATGCAAAGGAGGCAAATTCATACAACAAGGGCATCTGCTCCACAAAGCAGCATTATGTGTAACAGCCAGAACCTGTGCACAACCTAAATGCCCCTCAACTGAAGAGTGGATAGAGAAAATGTGGTACATTTACACAATAGAGTATTGCTCAGCAGATAACAACAATGGAATCTTGAAATTCGCAGGTAAATGGATAGCACTGGAAGAAACCATCCTGAGTGAGGTAACCCAGTCACAAAAATACAAACATTGATTGTTCTCACTCATATATGGATTTTAGACATGGATCAGGAGAGTGCCAGTCTGCACTTCCACTGACAGAGGGTCTGGGATACAGGAATGAACCTAAAAGATATGCATGGTACCCAAGAGAAGAGAAATGAGGCAAGATCCTCTGAACAGATGGGGAACACGGCGATGGGGTGCGGGGAGGGCGACATGGGAAATAGAGAGGGAGAGAAGTCGAAGATAGAGTAGGACATGGAGGAACATGAAGGTCGACTGGGGAGGTAGGATAGGGGGAAGAGGGAACCATAGGTTAGAAGACAGATCAGGCAACATTGTGATCTCTAGTGATATAAACAGATGACACCAATTGGCAAGCTAAGCAATAGTTTAGAGACCAACTCGAATGCCCATTCCTGATTGTGAGCTTGATGTCTATAACCATCCTGGAGCCTTCATCCAGTGACTGATGGAAACAGAGGCAAACACCCACAGTTAAATACTGAACAGAACCCAAGTAACCCAGCGACAGAGAGAGAGGACTGACGAGAAAATTGGCAAAGAATTGTCTGGCAAAACCAGCAGAGACAGCTGATCCATACAGGGGAGAGCTCTTGGACCCCAGACCGACAACTGGGAGGTCAGCATGGGACCGATCCAGACCCCCAAATGTGAGAGTCAATGAGGAGGCCTGTGCTAGCTATGGGGTCCTGAGCAGTGGATCTGTGTTTATCCCACGAATACTAACAGACATCGTGTGTCCATGACACAAAGAGGGTTGCTCTCTCTGCCTGGACTCTTAGGGAAGTGCCTGTACCATACCCTGAGTTTAATGATACACTTTAGATATCCCCTAAGTGGAAAGAATTGGCAATATTGTCGGGGGGTTGGGGGAATGGTGGTGGGGTGTGGGAGCAGGTGAGGGAGATTGAATTGGGATTGACATGTAAAACAAGATAATTAAAATTAAAATAAATGAATAAAAAGAAAATTAACGATGCAATACTGTCTGAGAATCTACAAGTGTAACTTATTGAAAAATAACGATACATCACTGTGAGAAACAACATGTGTAAATACTTGAACTAACTGTATGACACCGTCTGAGAATCCACATGTGTATCTTATTGAAAAGTTTTGAATCTATATTCGCAACTACTTTAACATAAAGAACACAACACTGTGTGAGAATCTACATGTGTAACTGCTTGAAAACTAACGATACAACAATGTGTGAGAAACTGCATGTGTAACTTCTTGAAAACTAATGATACAACACAGTGTGAGAAACTACCTGCATAACTTCTTGAAAACTAACCATACAAAACTGCCTGCACTTCTATATAAGTAACTTATTGGAAACAAAGGAAACAACACTTTGTGGGAAACTACGTGAGTAACATCCTGAAAACAAACGATACAACCTTGTGTGAGAATCTATATTTGTAACATATTGAGAACTAAGGATAGAGCACTGTGTGAGAATCCACACATGTAACTTATTGAAAAGTAAGGATACAACACTGAGTGAGAATCTATATATGTATGTTCTTGAAAACTAGTGATACAACACAATGTGAGTATCTCCACGTGTAACTTATAAAAATTAATGACACAACACTGTTTGAAAAACTACATGTGTAGCATCTTGAAAACTAACGATACAACAATGTGAGTGAATCTACATAGGTAACTTCTTTTTTAATTATTTTTTTTATTTTTATGTTTAAATTTAGATTAGAAACATGGTTGGATCAATAGTTCCAGGTCCCTCTCCCTTTCCCTCCCCTCCTACTTTGCCCTCTCCCCAACTCCCCCATTATTCCCTCATTTCCTTAGGGAGAGTGAGGCCCTCCATGGGGGTGTCCCTAGTCTGTCATTTCATCCAGGGCAGGTACTAAACGCTCCCCACAAGAGTTTAGGGTGAGAGTTCATCTCACATTGTTCGATGGGAGTACAAAGTCCATGTGTGCACTCAGGATTTATTCTGATCTACTGCCCAAGGCTCAATAGATTACCTAGGCCTCCTCATGTTTCTGGGGTTAAACCAGCCCAGTCTTAACTCCTTTGGTCAACAGTCCTCCCTCTCTCTTACTGGCTTTCTTGATTTCAGCTCAGTACTTAGCCGTGTGAGGCTGCCTCCTCTTCCATCAGCCACTGAATGAAGTTTCTGTTTCCCAGACTCTCTCGCCATGGGATTGTAGGCTGGCACTCCCCAGATCTATGTCTCGTTAGTTTGAAATAAGTTACACGTGTGGATTCTCACACAGTGTTGTATCGTTAATTTTCAATAAGATACAATGTGTAGATTCTCACACAGTGTTGTATCCTTATTTTCAAGAAGTTACACAGGTAGTTTCTCACACAGTATTGTATCGATTGTTTTCAAGAAATTGCAAATGTAGTTTCTCACACAGTGTTGTGTCGTTAATATTCAATTATATACAGGTGTACATTCTCCCACTGTGTTGTATCATTAATTTTCAAGAAGTTATGTATAGACATTCTAACACATTGTTGAATTGTTAGTTTTCAAGAAGTACCCAAGATAGAATTTCACAGTGTTGTATCATTAGTTTTCAAGAAGATATGCGTGTAGATTCCCATAGAGTTTTCAATTGTTAATTTTCAAGAAGTTAAGCATGTAGTTTCTCACACAGTGTTGTATCATTAGTTTTCAAGAAGTTATGCATGAAGATTCTCACACAGTGTTGTATCATTAGTTTTTAAGCATTTTCACATGCAGTTTCTCTCACAGGGTTGTATCGTTGGTTTTCTAGAAGTTATGCATATAGATTCTCATAGAGTGATCCATCGTTAATCATCGAGAAGTTACACAGGTAGGTTCTCAACACTAACCCTAACCCTAATCATAAACCTAACCCTAACCCAAACCCTAAACCTAACCCTAACCCTCAACCTACCCTAACCTTAACCATAACACTAACACTAATCCTAAACCTAACCCTAACACAGATTTTGTACTGTTAGTTTTCAATCAGGTACACATGTAGATTCTCACACAGGTTTGAATCGTTAGTCTTCAATAAGTTACTGATATAGTTTCTCCCACAGTTTTATTTCATTAGATTTCAAGAATTTATGCATGTTTTTTGAACTCAGTGCTGTATAGTTTTCAAGAAGTTACAAATATAGATTCTCAACCATAACAGTAACCCTAACCCTAAACCTAACCCTAACCCTAACCCTAACTCTAACCCTAAACATATCCCTAACCCTACCAGTTAGGTTTCAAGTAGTTACACATGGAGTTTTGCATAGAGTTTATAGAGTTAGTATTCAATAAGTTACACGTATAGATTCTCACACAGGATTGAAACGTTAGTTGTCAATAAGATACTAATGTAGTGTCTCACACAGATTTATTTCATTAGTTTTCATAAAGTTATGCGTGTTGTTTCGAACTCTGTGTTGTATAGTTAGTTTTCAAGAAGTTACAAATATAGATTCTCACACAATGTTGTATCATTAATTTCCAAGCAGTTAAACATATAGTTTCTCACACAGTGTTGTATGGTTTGTTTTCAATAATTTACACTTGTAGATTCTCACACTGGGTTTTATCGTCAGTTTTCAATACATTACACGTGTAGGTTCTCACACAGTGTTGTATCGTTAGCTTTCAAGAAGAAATGTATATAGCTTATCAGACAGCAATGTATTGTTATTTTTCTATAATATACACGTGTAGATTCTCACACAGTTTTGTATGTAATTTTTCAATAAGATACACGTATTGTATCATTAGTTTTCAAGAGGTTACACGTGTAGATTCTCACACAGTGTTGTATCGTTAGTTTTCAAGGAGTTAAACACGTAGTTTCTCACACAGAGTTGTATTGTTAGTTTTCAAGAAGTTACACAAGTATTTCTCACACAGTGTTGCATCGTTTGTTTTCAAGAACTTACGCATGTAGTTTCTAAAACTGTGCTGTATCGTTAGTTTTTAATAAGTTACATATGAAGATTCTCACACAGTGTTGTATGTTAATTTTCAATAAGATACACGTGTAGATTCTCACAAAGTGTTGTATTGTAAGTTTTCAAGAAGTTACTAATGTAGTTTCTCACACAGAGTTATTTCATTAGTTTCCAAGAAGTTATGCATGTAGTATCGACCTCAGTGTTGTATCATTAGTTTTCAATAAGATACACATGTAGATTCTCACAAAGTGTTGTGTCGTTAGTTTTGAAGAAGAAACTAATTTAGATTCTCACACAGTGTTTTATCATTACTTTTCATGTAATTACGAATGAAGTTTCTCATAGAGTTTTATATTGTTTGTTTTCAAGAAGTTACGGATGTAGATTATGACACAGTGTTGTATGGTTAATTTTCAAGAAGTTACGCGTATAGATTCTCACACAGATTTGTATCGTTAGTTTTCAAGAAGTTACACTTGTAGATTCTCACACAGGGTTGTAACGTTAGTTTTCAATAAGTTTCATGTGTAGATACTCACACAGTGTTGTATCGGTAGTTTTCATGTAGTTACTAATGTATTTTCTCACATAGAGTCATTTTGTTAGTTTTCAAGAAGTTATGCTTGTAGTTTCGAACTCAGTGTTGTATCGTTAGTTTACAAGAAGTTACTAATGTAGTTTCTCACACCAAGAACTTAAGCATGTTGTTTCTAACACTGTGCTGTATCGTTAGTTTTCAATAAGTTACATGTGTAGATTCTCACACAGTGTTGTATCGTTAGTTATCAAGAAGTTACTAATGTAGTTTCTCAGAGTTATTTCATTAGTTTTCAAGAAGTTTTGCGTGTAGTTTCAAACTCAGTGTTGTATCTTTAGTTTTCAAGATGTTACGAATATAGATTTTCACACAGTGTTGTATGCCTTGTTTTCAAGAAGATACACTTGGAGATTCTCATTCAGGGTTGTATCATTAGTTTTCAATAAGTTACACCTGTAGATACTCACACAGTGTTGTATCCTTAATTTTCAATAAGATAAACATGTAGATTCTCACACAGTGTTGTATCGTCTGTTTTCAAGAAGTTAGTAATGTAGTTTCTCACACAGTGTTATTTAGATTGTCTTCAAGAAGTTATGCGTGTAGTTTCGATGTATCGTTAGTTTTCAAGAAGTTACGAATATAGATTCTCACACAGAGTTGTATAGTTAGATTTCAAGAAGTTACACATGTAGTATCTCACACTGTGTTGTATCATTTGTTTTCAAGAACTTACCCATGTAGTTTCTAACACTGTGCTGTATCGTTAGTTTTCAATAAGTTATACATGTAGATTGTCACACAGTGTTGTATTGTTAGTTTTCAAGAAGTTACTTATTTAGTATCTCACACAGAGTTATTACATTAGTTCTCAAGAAATTTTACGTGTAGTTTCAAACTCAGTGTTGTATTGTTAGTTTTAAAGATGTTACGAATATAGATTCTCACCAAGTGTTTTTTCGTTAGTTTTCAAGAATTAAACATGTAGTTTCTCACACAGAGTGATATCATTTGTTTTCCAGAAGTTACACTTGTAGATTCTCACACAGGGTTTTATCATTAGTTTACAATAAGTTACACGTGTAGATACACACATAGTGTTGTATCATTAATTTTCAATAAGACACAGGTGTAGATTCACACAGTGTTGTATCGTTACTTTTCATGAACTTTCTTATAGAGTTTTATATAGTTTGTTTTCAAGAAGTCATGCATGTAGATTATCACATAGTTTTGTATTGTTAGTTTCAAGAAGATACTATTGTAGCTTCTCACACAGAGTTATTTCATTTGTTTTCAAGCAGTTATGCATGTAGTTTCGAACTCTGTTTTGTGTCGTTAGTTTTCAAGAAGTTACAGGTTTAGATTTCACACTGTGTTGTTTCATTAATTTTCAATAAGGTACATGTGTAGATTCTCACACAGTGATGTATTGTTAATTTACCAGAAGTGATGCTTTTGGATTCTCACACAGTGTTGTATCATTTGTTTTCAAGAAGTTACATTTGTAGATTCCCACACAGGGTTGTGTCGTTAGTTTTCAAGAAGTGATGCATGTAGTATAGAGTATTCTATAGTTAATTTGCAAGAAGATACCAATGTAGTTTCTCTCACAGCTTTGTATAGTTAGTTTTCAAGAAGTTACACTGATAGATTCTCATAGAATTTTGTATGGTTAGTGTTCACGAAGTTACTAATGTAGTTTCTCACCCAGATTTATTTCATTAGTTTTCAAGACGAAATGTGTCTAGTCTCTCAGACAGCGTTTTTGCTTTAGTTTTCAAGAAGTTGTGCTTCTAGATTCTCACAGAGTGTTATATCGTTAGTTTTCAAAAAGTTACACATGAAGTTTCTAACACAGTGTTGTATCGTTTGTTTTCAAGAGATTACACATGTAGTTTATCACATTGTGCAGTATCGTTAGTTTTCAATAAGTTACACGTCTAGTTTCTAGCACAGTGTTGTATCGTTAATTTTCAATAAGATACACGTGAAGATTCTCCCAGTGTTGTACCGTTAGTTTTTACGAAGTTACACACATAGTTTCTCACACAGTTTTGTATCGTTTGTTTTCAAGAAGTTACACTTGTAGATTCTCACACAAGATTGTAATTTAGTTTTCAATATGTTACACGTGTAGATTCTCACACAGTGTTGTATCGTTAATTTTCAAGAAGTTATGCGTGCAGTTTCGAACTCAGTGTTGTATCATTAATTTTCAAGCTTACTCACTTTCAGTTTCTCACACAGAGTTGTATCGTTTGTTTTCAAGAAGTAAAGCGTACAGATTCTCAAACACTGTTCTATCGTTAATTTTCGAGAAGTTACACATGTAGGTTCTCAACCCTAACCCTAATTCTAACCCAACCCTAACCCTAAACCTAAACCTAACTCTACCCTCAACCTAAACCTAACCCTAATCCTAACTCTAAACCTAACCCTAAACCTAACCCTAACCCTAACAGTTAGGTTTCAAGTAGTTACCCCTGGAGTTTTGCATAGAGTTTTGTACAGTTAGTTTTCAAAAAGTTACACATGTAGATTATCACACAGTGTTGTATCATTAGTTTTCAAGAAGTTACACTTGTAGATTCTCACACAGGTTTGTATCGTTTGTTTTCAAGATCTTACGCATGTAGTTTCTAACACTTTGCTGTATCGTTAGTTTTGATTAAGTTACACAAGTAGATGCTCACACATTGTTGTATTGTTAATTTTCAAGAAGTTACTAATGTAGTTTCTCACTCAGAGTTATTTCATTAGTTTTCAAGAAGTTATGCGTTTAGTTTCGAACTCAGTTTTATATCATTAGTTTTCAAGAAGTTATGAATTTAGATTCTCACACAGTGTTTTATAGTTATTGTTCAAGAAGTTAGCCACGTAGTTTCTCCCGCAGTGTTGTATGGTTTCTTTTCAAGAACTTACCCTTGTAGATTCTCACACAGGGTTGTATCATTAGTTTTGAATATGTTACACGTGTAGATTCCCACACAGTGTTGTATCGTTAGTTTTCAAGAAGTTACAAGTTGTAGAGTCCCACAAAAGGGTTGTGTCGTTAGATTTCAAGAAGATATGCATGTAGTTTCTCATAGATTATTCTATAGTTAGTTTTCAAGAAAATACTAATGTTGTTTCTCACACAGCGTTGTATCGTTAATTTTCAAGAAGTTACGATTATAGATTCTCACACAGCGTTGTATATTTAGCTTTAAAGACAGTATGCTTTTAGATTCTCACACAGTGTTGTATAGTTAGTTTTCAAGAATTTACCTATATAGATTCTCAGACAGTGTTGTATAGATTGTTTTCAAGCAGTTAAGATGAATATTCTCACACTGTGATGTATCATTAATATTAAAGCAGTTTTGCATGTAGTTTCTCACACAGGGTTGAATCAGTGGTTTTCAAGAAGTAAAGCATATAGACTCTCAAACAGTGTCCTATCGTTAATTTTCCAGAAATTACACATGTAGGTTCTCAACCCTAACCCTAACCCAAGTCTAACCCTAAACCGAAACCTAACATTAAACATAACCCTAATCCAAACCTAACACAAACCCTAACCCTACCAATTAGGTTTCAAGTAGTTATGCCTGAGTTGTGCATAGAGTTTGTACAGTTAGTTTTCAATAAGTTACACGTGTAGGTTCTCACACAGTGTTGTATCATTAATTTCTGTACGATACACTTACAGATTCTCACACAGTGTTGTCTCGTTACTTTTCACGGAATTATGCATGAAGTTTCTCATAGAGATTTATATAGATTTTTTTCAAGAATTTACACTTGTAGATTATCACAAAGTGTAGTATCATTAGTTTTCAAGAAGTTACATATGTAGATTCTTTTTTTTCCGTTAGTTTTTTTTTTAAATTTTAAATAGCTTGTTTTACATGTCAATCCCAGTTCCCTCTCCCTCCCCTCCTCCCGCACTCCCCTTCCACCCTCCCTCCCACCCTATTGCCACATACTTCCACATAGGGGATGTCTAGAGTCTATCATTTTACTCTTGGTAGGGTCAAGGCACTCCCCTAAGAGTCCAGGCTGAGAGAGCATCTCTCTTTGTGCTATAGGCACATGAAGACAGATTGTATACCAGGAATAGACACTGATCCACAGCTCAGAGCCCCATAGGTTGTCCAGGCCTTCTCACTGACATTCACATTTGGGGGTCCAGATCAGTCCCATTCTGGCCTCCCCACTGTCGGTCTGGGGTCTAAGAGCACTCCCCTGTTCAGATCAGCTGTCTCTGCTGGTTTTGCCAGCCCATTCTTTGCCAATTTGCTCATCATTCCTCTCTCTCTGTCACTGGGTTCCTTGGGTTCAGTTCAGTGCTTAGATGTGTGTTTGCCTCTGCTTCCATCAGTCCCAGGATGAAGGCTCCCGGATAGTTATAGACATCAAGTTCATTATCAGGAATGGGCATTCGAGGTGGTCCTTCCACTATTGCTTAGCTTGCCAATTGATGTTATACCTTTAGATCACTCGAGGTCACTCTGGTGCCTGATCTGTCTTCGATCCTATGATTCCCTCTTCCCCCTATTCTACCCCCACCCCCTCAACTTCCTGTTCCCCCATGACCAACTCCCTCCTCTTTACCCCCTCTATTCTTCCCAGGTCCCACTACCCCCCTCGCCCTGTTCCCCATCCATTCAGAGGATCTTGTCTCCATCCTCTTCTCTTGGGTACTATGTATGTATGCATATCTTTTAGGTTCTTTCCTGTTTCCCAGACTCTCTATCTGTGGAAGTGCAGACTGGCACTATCCTGATCCATATCTAAAATCCATATATGAGTGAGTACATACCATGTTTGTCTTTTTGCGACTGGGTTACCTCACTCAGGATGGTTTCTTCCAGTGCTATCCATTTCCCTGCGAATTTCAAGATTCCATTGTTTTTTTCTGCTGAGTAATACTCCATTGTGTAAATGTACCACATTTTCTCTATCCACTCTTCAGTTGAGGGGCATCTAGGTTGCTTCCAGGTTCTGGCTATTACAAACAATGCTGCTATGAACATAGTGGAGCAGATGCCCTTGTTGTATGAACCTGCCTCATTTGGATAAATGCCTAAGAGTGGAATTGCTGGGTCTAGTGGTAGATTAATTCCCATTTTCCTGAGGAATCTCCATACTGATTTCCAAAGAGGCTTTATGAGTTGGCATTCCCACCAGCAGTGGAGGAGTGTCCTCTCTCTCCACATCCCCTCCAGCATAAATTGTCTTCGGTGTTTTTGATTCTAGCCATTCTGACAGGAGTAAGATGGTATCTCAGAGTTGTTTTGATTTGCATTTCCCTGATGGCTAAGGATGTTGAGCACTTTCTTAAGTGTCTCTTGGCCATTTTAGCCTCCTCTACTGAGAATTCTCTATTTAGCTCTGTACCCCACATTTCAAGTGGATCCTTAATTACCGTGCTCTCTCTCTGTCTTTTGGTTAGTTTGGACAGAGGTTTGTCTATTTTGTTGATTTTCTCAAAGAACCAACTCTTTGTTTCATTGATTCTTCTCAATGTTTTCCTGGTTTCTACTTGATTGATTTCAGCCCTCAATTTGATTATTTCCTGGCGTCTGCTCCTCCTGGGGAGTTTGCTTCTTTTTGTTCTAGAACATTCAGCTGTGCTATTAATTCTCTAGTATGACTGTTCTCCAGTTTTTTCATGTGGGCACTTAGTGCTATAAACTTTCCTCTCAGCACTGCTTTCAAAGTGTCCCATAAGTTTGTGTATGTTGTGTCTTCATTCTCATTGAAATCGAGGAAGTCTTTAATTTCTTTTTTTATTTGTTCCTTTACCCAGGGATGGTGCAATTGTGCATTGTTCAATCTCCATGAGTTTGTAGGGTTTCTGCGATTTGTGTTATTGTTGAATTCTAATGTTAATGCATGGTGGTCTGATAAGATGCAGGGGGTTATTCCAATTTTTTTGTATCTGTGGAGATTTGCTATGTTTCCTATTATGTGGTCAATTTTAGAGAAGGTTCCATGTGGTGCCGAGAAGAAGGTATATCCCTTTGTATTTGGGTGGAATGTTCTATAGATGTCTGTTAAACCCAGTTGGGTCATAACTTCTATTAATTCTTTTGTTTCTTTGTTAAGTTTCTGTCTGGAGGTCCTATCTAGCGGTGAGAGCGGAGTGTTGAAGTCTCCTACTATTAGTGTGTGAGATTTTATGTGCATTTTGAGCTTTAGTAATGTTTCTTTCACGAATGTAGGTGCCTTTGTATTTGGGGCGTAGATATTTAAAATTGAGACTTCGTCTTGATGTATTTTTCCTTTGATGAATATGAAGTGCCCTTCTTCATCTCTTTTGATTGATTTTAATTTGAAGCCTAATTTGTTAGATATTAGGATTGCTACGCCCGCTTGTTTCTTGGGGCCGTTTGATTGGAAGATCTTTTCCCAGCCCTTTACTCTGAGATAACGTCTGTCTTTGGTGTTGAGATGTGTTTCTTGTATGCAGCAGAAGGAAGGGTTCTGTCTTCGTATCCATTCTGCTAGTCTGTGTCTTTTTATAGGTAAGTTGAGGCCATTGACATTGAGGGATATTAATGACCATTGATTGGTGATCCTTGTTTGCGCTTGATTTATTGTTAGTGAAGTTATTTTGTGTAGTTTCTCCTCCCTTTTTCTTTTAGTGTTTTGTAAAGTATGATTCTATATTGCCTGTGTCTTTGTGAATGTAGTTATCTTCCTTGGCTCTAGGTTTTCCTTCTAGCATTTTCTGTAGAGCTGGATTCATGGATACGTATTGTTTAAATCTGGCTTTGTCATGGAATATTTTGTTTTCTCCATCTATGGTAATTGAGAGCTTTGCTGGATATAGTAGTCTGGGCTGGCATCCTTGTTCCCTTAGCGTTTGTAGGACATCTGACCAGGATCTTCTGGCTTTCATCGTTTCCATTGAGAAGTCAGGTGTAATTCGGATAGGTCTGCCTTTATATGTTACTTGGCCTTTTTCTTTAGCTGCTCTTAATATTTTCTCTTTACTCTGTAGGTTTGATGTTTTGATTATTATATGGCGAGGTGACTTCTTTTTCTGGTCAAGCCTATTTGGTGTTCTGTAAGATTCTTGTACTTTCATAGGCATATCTTTCTTTAGGTTAGGGAAGTTTTCTTCTATGATTTTGTTGAATATGTTTTCTGTACCTTCAAGTTGAAGTTCTTCACCTTCTTCTATACCTATTATTCTCAGGTTTGGCTTCTTCACGGTGTCCCATATTTCCTGAATATTTTGTGTTAAGGATTTGTTGGTTTTGAGATTTTCTTTGGTTGACGATGCTATGTCCTCTAATGAGTCTTCAACACCTGAGATTCTCTCTTCTATCTCTTGTATTCTATTGGTGATGCTTGCATCTGTAATTCCAGACCGTTTACCGAGCTTTTCTATTTCCAGCATCCCTTCATTCTGTGTTTTCTTTATCGTTTCTATTTCAGCTTTCAATCCTTCAACTGTTTGAGCTGTTTCCTTAATTTTCTTGGTTGTTTTTTCTTGGTGCTCTTTAGATTCTTTGAGAGATTTGTTTATTTCTTGAATTTTTTCCCCATTTCATGGATTTTTTGTTTGTTTTTTCTTCTATTTCTTTAAGGGATTTCCTCGTTTCTTCTTTGAGGCTCTCCATCATCTTCATGAAATAACTTTTAAGGTCTGTCTCCTCTTCTTCATCTATGTAGTGCTTTTCAGATCTTGCTGGTGTTGGATCCCTGGATTCTGGTGGGGTCGTGTTGGTGTTTCTATTGCTGAGTGATCTCTTATTCTGTCTTCTTCCCATCTCTTCTTCCAGTGGGTGCTGGTGGGGGCTTTCTGTTTCCACTGGTCTCCTTCCTTACTGCAGCTGAAGCTGAAGCTGGCCTCGCTGGGGTTGGGGTCTTGGAGGGGCTGATCTCTTTCCTGAAGCTGGGCTCGCTGGGTTGGTGTCTTGGAGGGGCTGATCTCTTTCCTGTGTGGGCGGCTCTTCTGAAGCTGGGCTCGCTGGGTTGGAGTCTTGGAGGGGCTGATCTCTTTCCTGTGTGGGCGGCTCTTCTGGAAGCCGGGAGCGGCCCCGAAGATGGAGGGGATGGGTGATGGGCAGGTGGTCCCAGCCGGGGATCCAATCTCACCTGAAGCTGGGCTTGCTGGGTTGGGGTCTTGGAGGGGCCTGTGTGGGCGGTTCTTCTGAAAGCTGGGAGCGGCCCCGAAGATGGAGGGGATGGGTGATGGGCGGGTGGTCCCAGCCAGAGACCCAATCTCACCTGAAGCTGGGCTCGCTGGGTTGGGGTCTTGGAGGGGCTGATCTCTTTCCTGTGTGGGCGGCTCTTCTAGAAGCCGGGAGCGGCCCCGAAGATGGAGGGGATGGGTGATGGGCGGGTGGTCCCAGCCGGGGACCCAATCTCACCTGAAGCTGGGCTCGCTGGGTTGGGGTCTTGGAGGGGACTCTTCGTGTGGGCGGTTCTTCTGGAAGCCGGGAGCGGCCCCGAAGATGGAGGGGGATGGGTGATGGGCGGGTGGTCCCGGCCAGAGACCCGATCTCACCTGAAGCTGGGCTCGCTGGGTTGGGGTCTTGGAGGGGCTGATCTCTTTCCTGTGTGGGCGGCTCTTCTGGAAGCCGGGAGCGGCCCCGAAGATGGAGGGGATGGGTGATGGGCAGGTGGTCCCAGCCAGGGACCCAATCTCACCTGAAGCTGGGCTTGCTGGGTTGGGGTCTTGGAGGGGCCTGTGTGGGCGGTTCTTCTGAAAGCTGAAGCTGGGCTCGCTGGGTTGGGGTCTTGGAGGGGCTGATCTCTTTCCTGTGTGGGCGGCTCTTCTGGAAGCCGGGAGCGGCCCCGAAGATGGAGGGGATGGGTGATGGGCGGGTGGTCCCAGCCAGGGACCCAATCTCACCTGAAGCTGGGCTCGCTGGGTTGGGGTCTTGGAGGGGCTGATCTCTTTCCTGTGTGGGCGGCTCTTCTGGAAGCCGGGAGCGGCCCCGAAGATGGGGGGATGGGTGATGGGCGGGTGGTCCCAGCCGGGGACCCAATCTCACCTGAAGCTGGGCTCGCTGGGTTGGGGTCTTGGAGGGGCCTGTGTGGGCGGTTCTTCTGGAAGCCGGGAGCGGCCCCGAAGATGGAGGGGATGGGTGATGGGCGGGTGGTCCCGGCCAGAGACCCGATCTCACCTGAAGCTGGGCTCGCTGGGTTGGGGTCTTGGAGGGGCTGATCTCTTTCCTGTGTGGGCGGCTCTTCTGGAAGCCGGCAGCGGCCCCGAAGATGGAGGGGGATGGGTGATGGGCAGGTGGTCCCAGCCAGGGATCCAATCTCACCTGAAGCTGGGCTTGCTGGGCTGGGGTCTTGGAGGGGCTGATCTCTTTCCTGTGTGGGCGGCTCTTCTGGAAGCCGGGAGCAGCCCCGAAGATGGAGGGGATGGGTGATGGGCGGGTGGTCCCAGCCAGGGACCCAATCTCACCTGAAGCTGGGCTCGCTGGGTTGGGGTCTTGGAGGGGCTGATCTCTTTCCTGTGTGGGCGGCTCTTCTAGAAGCCGGGAGCGGCCCCGAAGATGGAGGGGATGGGTCAGCTAGAAACAGTCTTAATTGAAGTTTGATACTAAACCTGGCATTCAGATAAATGAAAAAGAAAATCAGGAGATATGTAATGGTTCAGTCTAACAATCTCTGCACTTCCGGTTTCTGATTTGGGATGAAAATTGTGAGTTTTGAGAAAATAATAGGACTGCTGCTAAATACAATGATATTGTTCTGGAGAGATAGCTCAGTGGTTTTAAGCAAAGACTGCTCTTGTTACTGGACCCAATCTGTTTACCTACATCCACATAATTAACAATTGTCCATAGCTCCAATTCTAGGGTATCTGATGCACTATTCTACCTTTATTTGTCCCCAGCAATTCATTTGCTAAACATTTGTACATTCTGGCAAAACATACATAGAAAATAAATATAAATTATTAAATATAATAATGTTCATGATGGCATCTTGTTGAGCACTGTCTAGGCAGTGCATTGCAATCCCTCCTCTTTGAAATATTGAAAGGAAGAGGGACTGAGGATGAAGACATTGAGTCCATCCTGTATTAAATATGAGATAAACCTTTAAAATATATTAATAAATTATGTGTGATAACTAAGTTGGCAGCATGAATTTGTAGGAGTGTCAACCAAGTATTCATTGAATATCAACAGTAGTCAGACTATACTGTCTAGTCTGCAATGTGGACTGAAGCCCATTTCTTTCAGATAAAAATTCCTAGTCTTGAAAGCAATTCATCACCTGTTCTCAAGGACCAGTCTTATGGCATCAAAATTGACAGTTCAATCTATTGTTGGCAATTGCCTTGTAGCAGTTTTAGCAGATGAATGGAATGGAGTTACCATCTAGGAATGTAAGTGAGAGATAGGGACCTTGCCATGCATGATCCATGTCCTAAGTTCAATCTTAGTATTGGGGGAGTAAAGAATGAAAAATGAATCCTGTAACATCCTTCAGAGAGGCATAAAGAAAACTGGAGTTTTCATAGATGCTATTAAAAATTTCCATACCTGAATTCTTGGTCTGACAGTCAATCTTTGGTGGACAAAAATATAAAAGGAAGGGCAGATATATGTAGAGATCCTACATGTAAAAATATATAAATTTAAACTTGATGGGTATAGTGATGGGCTGGCAAGATGACTAAGTAAATAGTAGTAAGTTAGATATGCAAACAGACTAGAGGTTATTTTTCATTTATTAGCCAACTCATTGAAGAGGAAATAGACATCACAAATGAACCAAAAAATTCATGAGGTTACATGCATGAGGTGTGGTGACTTATTTCTGATCCAAGTTCCAGGGAATTTGTGACAGCATCCTCAAGAAGACAAGGCATATCTTGGCTACATAAGATCGTACCTGAAAAAAATAATGTAAATAGAAATGAAGGAACAGGATGTTTGAGAGAGGAATCTGTGGAAATACGGGATAACTTGATCCTGTGTGTTATCATGTCTGGTCTCACAGAGATGTCAGTTGGAGATATGAAAGGCTCCACTGTTTGAGACACAAACGTGGATTTTCTGCAGCAACCTGAACCCTCTCTTACACTTAGTAATTGGAGACAATTATTGGTATCAGCACATGAAAGAGTTAGGTGTAAGTCAGCGATCCACTTCTAACTTCAAAACAATCAGTTACAAATATTTTGAATTATTCCTGTAGGGACTTACTGGGGTCTTAGATCACTGGAGACTTAGTGTTCCTTTGAACAGTGTGCAGAAGCATGTTTATTATATTAGTGGGCCTGCCAAGTGGGTCTAGTCCAAGCATAGGAATTTGTCAAAGAGACCTTGATGGGTATTGGTTCCCAAACTTCCTAATGTTATGGCATATATGTGATGATGTCACTCCTGGAGAACTTGACAAAAATAAAGCAGACATTTGTAAGAAACCATTTCTCAGTACATTCTGAGATCTGCTGTGGTAAAAGAGCAGCATCAACCATTACTCTCACTTCCTAGTCTTGGAAATGATATGTTCACTTTCACAGGCAATTGATTTTTGTGCAGGCTCCTACCAAGCTGGCTATTCTGAAGCCTCCTCCCCAAACTGCTTTAGCTGGAGCTTTCAGAGACACTCCTAACTACACCTGGTATCATTCCATGCAATCTCCAATGGACAAGGGTAGAGTGCATATGGATCTGTTTTGTTTTCCTTATATTTATAATTGACTATAATTTGAACTAAGAAGCACAATGTGATGGCAAGATATCTCCAATTGTCTAGACATATTAATTTGGATGAAAAGTAACATGGTAGCAAGCCTTGAGGTCAGATGAGACACACATGGCATGGATTAGAAGCAGCTATTCCTGTGGCAGCATCAGGTTCCAGTGCCTGCGGATCGCCTGGGAACTGCACAGAGCTCCCAATCCCGGCGGGAGCCAAGCACTCCAGACTCCAGGTCTTCTCTCCCACCAATGAGACCAGGAAACCAGAGGAGCCAGGGAGACCAGGGGAGTAGCTGTTCTGGATCAGGTACAATAGGACCCAGCATAGGGTCAAGGGTGCCAGGTAGGCTAAGCTCCCCAGATTCCTTTTCTTCTTCTCCACCCACGGGACAAGCATTAGGACAAGGAATAGAAGAACCACCAGATTATTGGACTTGCTAGCACCCACCAAAAGGGAACTCTGGTCCCCAGACCAGGAAGGGGCTCTTTCTGCACCCACTAGAAGAAGAGATGGGAAAGAGACAATACAAAAACACACTCAGCAACAGAAAAACAAATATGACACCGCCAGATTCTAGAGACTCCACACCAGCAAGACTCCAACATTCCAATGTGAACAAAGCAGAAGAGAACGACCTTAAACCCACTTTCATGAAAATGATAGAGGCCATAAAAGAGGATATAGTGAAAATCCCTCAAAGAAATGGAAGAAGAAACAAATCAAAAATGCAAGAAATGGAAGAAGAAACGAAGCAAAAAATGCAAGAAATGGAAGAAGAAATGAAGCAAAAATGCAAGAATTGGAAGAAGAAACATACCAAAAAAAGAAAGAAATGGAAGAAGAAACAAACCAAAAAAGGCAGGAAATGGAAGAAGAAACAAAGCAAAAATATACAAGAAATGGAACAAAAAGCAACCCAAAAATGCAAGAAATGGAAGAAAGAACAAAACCAAAAATTCATAAAAGGCAACAAATGGACGAAAAGATAAACCGAAAATTGCAAGAAGCAATGCAAGCACTGCAAGGGTTGAAAACTGAAGAAAGACAGAAAATAGAAAAGCTGGGCAAACAGTTAGGTACTACCAATACAAGCATTACCAAGAGAATAGAAGAGATGGAAGAGAGAATCTCAACTGTTGAAGATACACTTGGAGAAATGGATACATCAACCAAAGAAAACCTTAATTCCAACAAATCCTTAACACAAAACATCCAGGAAATATGGGACACCATGAAAAGACCAAACCTAAGAATAATAGGTATAGAATAAGTAGAAGAAAACCACCTCAAAGGGGCAGAAGACATATTCAACAAAATCATAGAAGAAAACTTTCCCAACCTTAAGAAAGACATGCCAATGAAGGTACAAGAAGCCTACAGAACACCAAATAGAGTGGACCACAAAAAAATCCCCTCACCATATAATAATCAAGACCCCAAACATACAGAATAAAGAAAGAATATTAAGAGCAGCTAAGGAAAAAGGTCAAGTAACATATAAAGGCAGACCTATCAGAATTACACCTGAATTCTCCATGGAAACTCTGAAAGCCAGAAGGTCCTGGATAGATATTCTACCTACAATAAGAGACCATGGATGCCAGCCCAGACTACTATACCCAGCAAAACTCTCAATCACTATAGATGGAGAAAACAAGGTATTCCATGACAAAACTAGATTCAAGCAATATGTATCCACTAACCCAGCCCTACAGAAAATTTTGGAAGGAAAACTCCAACCCAAGGAAGCTAACTACAACCAGAAAAACATAGGCATTAGAGAATTCCTCTCTACCAACAGCCAAAAGAACAAAGGGGTGAAATTACACACATAATTCCACCAACAACAACCATCTGCAAATCGAAGAAGGATGAGCAATCAATGGTCATTAATATCCCTCAATATTAATGGCCTTAACTCACCCATAAAAAGAAACAGACTAGCAGAATGGATTCAAAGACAGAACCCTTCCTTCTGCTGCATACAAGAAACACATCTCACCCTCAAAGACAGACATTACCTGAGAGTTAAAGGTTGGGAAAAATTTTTCAATCAAATGGACCCAAGAAACAAGCAGTGGTAGCAATCCTAATATCTAACAAACTAGACTTTAAAATAAAATCAATCAAAAGAGATGAAGGAGGTCATTACATACTCATCACAGGTGAAATCCACCAAGATGAAGTGTCTATCCTTGAACATCTATGCCCCAAATACAAAGGCATCCACATTCGTAAAAGAAACATTATTAGAACTTAAATCTCATCTAAAGCCCCACACAGTTATAGTGGGAGATTTCAACACACCACTCTCACCACTAGACAGGAATACCAGACAGAAACTCAACAAAGAAGCAAAGGGTCTAATAGAAGTAATGACCCAACTGGGATTAACAGACATCTATAGAACATTTCATCCACATAAAAAAGAATATACCTTCTTCTCTCCACCACATGGAACCTTCTCAAAAATCGACCACATACTTGGCAACATATCAAACCTCAGCAGCTACAAAAAATTGGAATAACTCCATGCATCTTATCAGACCACCATGCTTTAAAATTAGAATTCAACAACAACACAAATTGCAGAAAACCTACAAACTCATGGAAATTGAATAATGCTCAACTGCACCATCCCTGGGTCAAAGAGGAAATAAAAAAGAAATTAAAGACTTCCTCGAATTCAATGAGAATGAAGACACAACATACCCAAACCTATGGGACACTTTGAAAGCAGTGCTACGGGGAAGTTCATAGCACTAAGTGCTCACATGAAGAAACTGGAGAACAGTTATACCAGAGAATTAACAGCACAGCTGAAAGCTCTAGAACACAAAGAAGCAAACTACTCCCAGGAGGAGTAGACTGCCAGGAAATAATCAAATTGAGGGCTGAAATCAATAAAGTAGAAACTAGGAAAACAATACAAAGAATCAATGCAACGAAGAGTTGGTTCTTTGAGAAAATCAACAAGATAGACAAACCTTTGTCCAAACTTACCAAACAGCAGAGAGTGAACACGCAAATTAACAAAATCAGAAATGAAAAGGGGGACATAACAACAGACTCTGAGGAAATCCAGAGAATCATTAGGTCATACTTTGAAAACCTGTACTCCACAAAATTCGAAAATTTAAAGGAAATGGATGGATAGCTATCACTTGCCAAAACTAAATCAAGAACAGATAAGCAATTTAAATAGACCTATAACCCCTATGGAAATAGAAGCTAGTCATCAAAAGTCTCCCAATCAAAAAAAGTTCAGGTCCAGATGGCCTCAGTGCAGAATTCTACCAGAAATTCAAAGAACAGCTTATACCAATTCTTCTCAAAGTATTCCACACAATAGAAGCAGAAGGGTCTTTGCCAAACTCTTTCTATGAGGCTTCAATAACCTTGATCCCCAAGCCACACAAAGATACAATTAAGAAAGAGAACTTCAGACCAATATCCCTCATGAACATTGATGCAAAAATACTTAATAAAATACTGGCAAATCGGATCCAAGAACACATCAAAACAATCATTCACCACGATCAAGTAGGTTTCATCCCAGGAATGCAGGGATGGTTCAACATATGAAAATCCATCAACGTAATCCACCATATAAACAAGCTGAAAAACAAAAATCACATGATCATCTCACTAGATGCTGAAAAATCCTTTGACAAAATCCAACACCCCTTCATGATAAAGGTCTTGGAGAGATCTGGGATAACAGGGACATACTTAAACATAATAAAAGCTATATACAGTAAACCAACAGCCAACATCAAACTAAATGGACAGAAACTCAACGCAATTCCTCTAAAATCAGGAACAAAACAAGGCTGTCCACTCTCTCCATACCTTTTCAACATGGTACTTGAAGTTCTAGCTATTGCCATACGACAACAAAGGGGGATCAAGGGGATACAAATTGGGAAGGAAGAGGTCAAACTTTCACTGTTTGCAGATGATATGATAGTTTACATCAATGACCCAAAGAACTCTACCAGGAAACTCTTACAGCTGATTAACACCTTCAGCAAAGTGGCAGGCTACAAGATCAACTCAAGAAAATCAGTAGCCCTACTATATACAGATGATAAAAGGGCTGAAAAAGAAATCAGAGAAACATCACCTTTACAATTGCCACAAACAACATAAAATACCTTGGGGTAATGCTAACCAAACAAGTGAAAGACCTGTATCATAAGAACTTTGAATCTTTAAAGAAAGAAATTAAAGAAGCCCTCAGAAAATGGAAAGATCTCCCATGCTCTTGGATAGGTAGGATCAATGTAGTAAAAATGGCAATCCTGCCAAAAGCAATCTACAGATTCAATGCAATCCCCATTAAAATCCCAGCACAATTCTTCACAGACCTTGAAAGAACAATAATCAAGTTTGTATGGAAAAACAAAAGACCCAGGATAGCCAAAACAACCCTGTTCAACAAGGCAACGTCTGGAGGCATCACCATCCCTGACCTCAAGCTCTATTATAGAGCTATAGTCCTGAAAACAGCTTGGTATTGGCACAAAAATAGACAGGTAGACCAATGGAATCGAATTGAAAATCCGGATATTAACCCACACACGTATGAACATCTGATCTTTGACAAAGAAGCTAAAAATATACAATGGAATAAAGAAAGCATCTTCAACAAATGGTGCTGGCATAACTGGAGGCTGGCATGTAGAAGAATGCAGATCGATCCATGTTTATCGCCATGCACAAAACTTAAGTCCAAATGGATCAAAGACCTCAACATAAATCCAGCCACACTGAACCTCTTAGAAGAGAAAGTGGGTGGTACCCTTGAACGAATTGGTACAGGAGACAGCTTCCTGAACATAACACCAGTAGCACAGACAGTGAGATCAACAATTAATAAATGGGACCTACTGAAACTGAGAAGCTTCTGTAAGGCAAAGGACACAGTCAGCAAGACAAAAAGGCAGCCCACAGAATGGGAAAAATATTCACTAATCCCACATCTGACAGAGGGTTGATCTCCAAAATTTACAAAGAACTCAAGAAGCAAGTCTCCAAAACATCAAATAACCCAATTAAAAAGTGGGCTGCAGAACTAAATAGAGAGTTTTCAATAGAGGCAGTCTAAAATGGCTGAGAGGCACTTGAGAAAGTGCTCAACATCCTTAGCCATCCAGGAAATGCAAATCAAAACAACTCTGAGATACCATCTCACTCCTGTCAGAAAGGCTAAAATCAAAAACAACAATGACACTTTATGCTGGATAGGATGTTGTGAAAGGGGAACACTCCTCCATTGCTGGTGGGAGTGCCAACTGGTTCAGCCACTTTGGAAATCAGTATGGAGATTCCTCAGAAAAATGGGAATAAACCTACCACAAGACCCAGCAACTCCACTCTTAGGCATGTATCCAAAAGATGCCCATTCATACAACAAATATGTCTGTTCCTCTATGTTCATAGCAGCATTATTTGTAATAGCTAGAACTTGGAAGCAATCTGGATGTCCCTCAACTGAAGATTGGATAGAGAAAATGTGTTACATTTACACATTCAGCAGAAACAAACATTGGAATTCTGAGATTCGCAGGCAAATGGATGACACTAGAAGAAACCATCCTGAGTGAGGTAACCCAGTCACAAAAAGAGAAACATGGCATGTACTCTCTCATATATGGATTTTAGACATAGATCTGGGGAGTGCCAGCCTACAACCCCATGGCCAGAGAGTCTGGGAAACAGAAACTTCATTTAGTGGCTGATCGAAGAAGAGGCAGACTCCCTCGTTTAAGTACTGAGCTGAATTCAAGAAGGCCAGTAACAGAGAGGGAGGACTGATGACCAAAGGGATTAAGACTGGGCTAGTTTAACCCCCAGAAACAGCTGACCTGACAAAGGTTAACTCTTGAATCCCAGGCATCAGCCTGGGAATCCAACATGGGACTGATCAAGACCCCCTGAACGTGAGTGTCAGTGAGGAGGCATAGGTAATCTATTGAGCCTTGGGCAGCAGATCAGTACCCTTCCCGAGTATACACACGGACTTTGGACTCCCATCCAACAATGTGAGGGGCACTCTCACCCTGAACACTTGGGGAAGGGTCTAGGCCCCACCCTATATGAAATGACAGACTATCGACACCTTCATGGAGGGCCTCACCCTCCCTGGTGAAATGAGGGGATAATGGGGGGTTGGGGGAGGGCACGGGAGGAGGGGAGGGAAAGGGAGAGGGCCCTGGATCTGACTTTTGAAGCACCCTTATTTCTTATGTAAATTTAAACTGAAAAAGAAAGAAAGAAAGAAATCAACCCAATAAAAACCTATCTGAAGACCTAGGGTGACACCACTTGAGAAGCCAAAAGCTATAAATAAGGAAGAACTGAAATTCTTTTTAGAAAGGAAATAAATTTCAACAACCAGAACTTGTGGTTGGTTATGCTGCGTTGTATTTTGTGCCTCTCCCCAGTTCTCTGTTATGATTGCTTAAGATCATGTTTTGCTTTATTTTATCAGCTTGTATTTAATTAAAATTAGTTGCTGGAAAAAAAAGAAACCAGGTGCATGTGAGCAACATGGCAAACTGAAGGCAGAGTCACTATGGGAGCATATGCAGCACTGTTATTTGGGCTCTTATTGTTCCCATGGGACAGAAACATGCCTGGGTTCAACTCCTCAACCTCTAATTCCTATGATAACAAGAGAAACGTTTTGACAAGAAGCAAATGCACACTGCAAAGAGTCTGTAATCTGCAGAATTAATCCACATATGGGAGATTCTAAAGAATTTGCAACCTTTAGTTTTATGAAAGAAGTGGTGCAAGTTTTTCTTTGTGTCACAGGAGAGATTCCTGGATAGAGAAACCTGACTTCTGCTGAGTTATGTGGAAAGCTGGTTAGCAGGGAGGCCATGTTCATTCCACATGACATTCAGCAGCCCCTTCCCTGAAATTCCATTGTGTCCTGGAGACCATGGAATCCTGTGAGGTCATATGTGTTGTAGCAACACCAACCTCATTTGCAGGGGAGACTAACTAGAGAGGGTCAGAAGGCTGATATTCAGCCTCGGTTTAAACTGTCAAAGAAGAAAATCCAATAGGTGAATCCTGTTTTCCAGTCCAAGTTCATCCTATTTTCTAATACTGGCTAATGGACCAGGCATTACCTCACTGACATCAACATCTATCACTAACAGAAACATGATCTCATTTACCTAGTGTTTTTACACTGTGATGAAAGCCTGTATATAAGACTGCTCCTACTCTACAATGAAGAAGCATCCTCTTAACACGAACAGCTGCACATCTTCACTTCCATTTCATTCTCCAGATATTCACCTGACATATTAGACTTGCTCATGGTGTGGAGATCCCACTGCGATTTGGAGAGACATATAAAAACGATAAAGTTCAGGAAAGAATGTTGACTGCAAAAGAATGAAGACTCAAAAACGAGAAGGGAGAGTCGTGCGAAGGAAAGGAATTGAAAAATGTACCTCAACTTCTAACAGTCAGCAAAACTGAATAGTTAAATCCACAGGCTTTCTGTCCAACACCAAGTTCAGGAAAGAAAGAGGAACCTGAGAGACTGACCTCGGAGGTTAGTTTGGTTGTTTGGATTAAATCTGCAGGCTTTTGTCTGACACCAAGTCCGGGAAAGAAAGGGGACTCTGTGAGATCACCCTCAGAGGCTGGCAAACAGGTAAGGATATTTGATAGTGTATTACAAAAATGGGTACCACAACTTCTAAGGCTGTATTAATAGAATACTTAGTAGACTTGTTAAAGAGACAAGGTACCAGAATTAAGCCAAAGACAGTAAGGCTCTATTTTAGCTTTAGAAAAGACAAGTCCATGGTTTTTACACTCAGGAGAGCTTAGTAATAATGATTGGGAACAAGGTAAAAATGATCTCCAAAGGGCTGTTCAGAAACAAGGACCATAAAGTATTCCTATTTCTGCCTTCCCCCTTTTGAGATTAGTGAATGTTTCCCTATGGCATTACAGTGCTAAGATGAAGGAACAAATGTCTAATCTTGAAAAGTCATGTATAAATGCTCAGGAAGAACAGATAGTAAATTACTGACCAGGTTTATCCTTAAACTCTACTACAATTCATTGGTTACCATTATGCCATACCACATTACAAGGAGTAGGTAAGGCTTTAGATCCTGAGTGTAGTTCTAAACCTCTCAAGTGAAGATATGATGAGGGGCACAAAGAACTTTTTATCCCTCAAACAGTTGCTTTAAGCAATTTTGTTACCAGTAAGTTAGAAGTTTGGACAGTACTGAATAATTTTTAGCTGGGGCTAAGCCTCCACCCACATGGACTTTTCAAATCACCTGAAAGTCAGAATAACCCATGTGTGTAGACAAATATCCCCTATCTAAAATAAAATTGAAGACTGATTGCTAGCTGGAGCAAGAGCAACTGGAGGCTAGACATATTGAAATTTCCATCTCCCATTGAAACACACCTATTTTTGTTATCAGAAATAAAGAGAAAAATGGCAATGTTAACAGGTTTTGACATAGGTCAGTAAAACTGTGATGGTCAGGAGTGCCACCAACCAGGTTTACCGACTTCAGTAGGAATTCCAAAAGATTGGTTCAAGTCTTTAATAAAGGACCTGATGTTACTCTTACCTCTTGCAACTCCTCTCAAACTGCTTAGCTACAACAGAATGTTGCCATTTGGAAATGGAAATATGGTGAAGAATATGAGAGCCTTTTGTTTTAACTCACGGATTGCCTTGAGCTGTTCTGTCACAAGAGATTTCAGTTAAGTAATTTTTATTTAAACAAACTAACCATGACATAGGATGACTACAAGATGTATATATATTCTTTATATTTCTTGTGGCCACACCAGTATATGTGAAATGTTATTGTGAATGTATGTATCTGAACTACTTGAATTTCTTTGGATATTAGTAAAAGGATATATAAATTGTGTTGGATATAGTTAAGAAGCTAAATAAAAAAGAAGCTACAGCAATACAGTGTCTTAACAGGAATGGTTGGCGATTTAAGTTCTCAGAGCCGGTCAGTGGAAAAGTAACAGAAGACTGTAACATGGCCTAATAGCCAAAGAAATCTGTATGGATGATTCTATACAGTTTAGCAGAGGAAAGGATACAGGAATTCTCCTAAATTTTTATGTCTGGAAAAAGAAATCTAGAGAGAAATAATGTTTTTGAAAAGAAGCCTCAGGGAAACTGCTGTCCTGTTTGACCCGACCTACAAAGGAGTAAATGTAGATACAAATTAGGCCATGTCATCTAAGATACAAATGAGGCCTTGTCAGCTAGTGAGAGCTTTATAGATTGGATTACAGATTGTTTTAAATAATACTACCAAACTTCAAGTAATTTTGAAAAGTTTTTGTGACATATTATAGCGTGCAATTTTTGAGTGATTTTCAGAAGTTTTTGGGAAATAGTCAATGGTTATGTCTATTTTTAAGGGTATCTACTAATGATTTATATAATGATACCAATTCACCTAGATAGTTAACTAAGGAGGGTAGACAAGTTCTTCTATTCTTATAGTGTAGTCCTGCATCAACAGATGTTAGCAAACAGTTCAAACAAAATTGGTAACTTATCTCAGGTAGAGAGAGCTCTGCCATCTCATAACTTTCACCATTGAAATGGCAGAAGTATGGGATGGCAATTTGGTTTCACTTGAGACACTTCTCATTAAAATTGTCAAACAATGGATTACACCTAAGATATTTACCCATAACTACTGTAAATATAATCCCTCAAGGCCTACTTCCTGATTACTTATGGCAAATTGTTTTGACTCATATTACACAATTTGAGAAGTTAAAATATGTGCATATGGAAGTTGAGAGGTATTCAGATTTCTTGATGGCCACAACACAATTGGAAAAAGCCAACACATATGTGACTAAAGATAAAATAAGAGGGGTGTAGTGTCCACAATCCCCATATGAATCATTAAATCATGTGCTCTTCATTTTATTTTTTTAATTATGAATGCCAGTGAGCTAACTTCTACTGAAAGATTCTGGATCTCAAGTGATATTTGCTCACGTCAAAAGGAGAAATCCATGAACTACAGAGTGGAGAAGTATTAATTCTGTCCTAATTTTTGGTAGAGGGTGTGTTTCTGTTTTCTCACGGGTAACGAATAAACTTCATTGGCTGCCAAAACATTTTTTATGATACACTGAGCATAGAAAATCTGGCCTTTTGTACCAAGCCGTCACTCTATCTACAGCCTGAGGATGAAAGGCAACAGTTAGTTTGAGATTTCCAGTTTCTCAACAGTCCTGCTTCATCCACTTCTCAGACACGTGAGTTAGAAATGGAGCAATGGACAATTGTTAACCAGGTGGATATTGGGAACCAAACTTAGGTCCTGTAGCAAGACCACTCTGTGCTTAAAACCACTGAGCAATCTCTCCAGAGCCACATTATTGTTTTTAACAGGAATCCTATTATTTGGTCAAAACTCCTGGATTTCTTTTTCATTTCTCACAATGCCAAGTTTACTTTCAAATTTCAATTAAGACTGTTTCTTGCCAAGCAGTGATGGTACATGCTTTTGATCCCAGCTCTCAGGAGATAGAGGCATGCAGATATCTGTGAGTTTATGGCTATCCTGATCTACAGAGTGAGTTCCAGTTCAGTCAAGACACTTCCTCTTATACACTCTTTCAAAATAAAACCCGACAACTTTTCATGCTCAGGGTGATGCATGAAAAGCATGGAGCAATTCGAGCACACCCTGATTTCTGCTGACCTGCCAGCCCTCCTGGGCCTGGCTCCAGCACAGCGTATCTGGGCTGTGCAGCATGATTTTTCCCCTTCTGTTCATAGAATTTCACGGCTCTTTATAGCCGCGTGTCTCCCAACATACCCAGGCCTTTCTCTCCCTGAATCTGTTAGTTGATTTTTGTACAAACTGTTATTAGAATTTTGAGGGTCCTTTTTGGTGGAAGTCGATTTTCGGTGGAGAAGCTGTGTTTGGCGGTACACCTTCGCCATCGGCTGGCCAAGCGTGGTAACTACAGGGAAGATTCCTCTCATCAACAAAAATCAATTCGAGGTGATTTTTACAACTCAGTACTTTGTAATTGGTGATAAGAATATCTAATTATACAATGGCAGACCTGAGGTTTTTTTCATTTGCTATCTACCTTATTGAAGGAGTGAATCAAAGCTGTCACAAATTCTCCTCTGACATGAATGTGAGTCAGGGTGCCAAGTCTCGGACTTTGGATTTTAATATATCTGGTTTCAGATTCCTCAATTTTTTCTAGAATCTCTCCATCTGATGCTTTCTGAGAAGTATATTTGTATGTGTTTCAGTTGAGGGATTTGAGAATTTTTAATTTTACTTTGTGTTTGAGAAGCCATGAATGGAGACTCTACAGCTGTGAATAAATCTGAGGCAGTTGTTTCTTTTTTATGTGAAGTATGTGCTGAGGGTCCAGGGAAAACAAACTGGCTGAGACACACAGATATCTTCAGAAATGAGAGAACTGAGATCCCTTGTGAGGGAATCTCAAAACTGGTTCAAAATCCACTGGTGTGTCACCGAGTCACAGTCAAGGAGCATTCTGAAACATTTTTAGGGCTGAGAGATCTGCATACCCTCTATGGTTTGTCATAATGCAAATTTACTTGTGCTCATCACCCCATAGTGGCTACTAGAGAGCTATCACCAACCCCAGTCCTCCTCAAAAAAGGAGGTGAAACAGCAGATGGAGACTCTGAATATCTAGCTAGAGCAAGTGACCAGATAAATAAAGGAGCTGCGTCTTCATCATTGTAGGACACCATAACAATAAGTATTTATTATTTCCAATGCCATGGTGACCATTTGACTCCAAAATTTCATCCTTAGTTTATGTCATTTAAGATATGAGCTTCTGTGTGTCTACACAATGAGTGTGTCCCTTTTCCCAACACAGTATCTGTAAATGCTTCTCAGAAGCAGAATCTTATTGGATCCCAGCCCCTATGGAGTCTCTGTGAATTGCTGGTCAGCCAACAGGTGGATCCTGTTTTCCACTCAAGTGCATCCTGTCTCCTAGTCCTAGCTTTCTGGCCCGGACTTGTCCCACTGACATCAAAATCTTGCACTGAGAGAATAATGAGCTCTTCTACCTGGCAGTTTTGAACTGTGCTGTAATCCTGTATATAAGACTGCTCCCTCTCTCCAATGAAGAAGAGATCTCTTACATGAACAGTCAGATATCTTCTCTTTCATTATGACTCCAGGCTTTCAACTGATATATTAGACTTGCTCATGGCATGGAGGTCCCAATGAAATTTGGAGAGACTCTGATATATTGAAAATATTCAGGAAAGAAAGTAGATTAGAAAAGAAAGAAGACTCAAAAAAAGAAAGGAGAGACTTGGGAAAGAAAGGAATTGAAAGCACAACCTCAACCGCTAAGCTGGTAAAATTGAATAATAATTGAACTCAGGAGGGCTTAATATTCATTATTGGGAACAAGTTAAAAATGACCTTCAGAGGGTTCTTCAGAGAGAAAGACCATAAAGTTTTCCTATTGTGCCTTCCTCTTTGGAGATTAGTGAACGATGCCCTATTATTGAGTGATAGTGCTAATATGAATGATCAAATGATTGATATTGAAAAAACATTTTAAAATGTCTAGGAGGAACAGATAGTAAATTACTGCCCATGTTTAGCCTCGAACTGTACTATTAGTGATTGGCTACCATTGTGCTGTGCCACATTACAAGGAGTGGGCACAGCTGTAGCTCCTGAGTGTAGCTCAGAACTTCTCAAATGGAGAGATGATGAGGGTCCCACATAACTTTTTACCACTCAACCAGTTATTATCACTCAACCAATTGCGTTAAGAAATTCTGTTATCCATAATTTGGATGATTGGGCAGAACTGGGTCATTTTTAGCAGGGTCCTTTGTCACTAAGCCTCCACGCACATGGCTTATTCCAATGATATGGAAGTCAGAAAAACTCGAGTAGGTTGTTCTGACAATTGACCCCTATCTCAACTATAATTGGAGGCTGCTCTTCAGTTTGTGGAAGAACAAACTGGACATTTTAACCTTTCACCTTCACTTAGAATATACCTATTTTTGTTATAAAGAAAAAATTAGGAAAATGGTGCCATCCCTCTCACTTTCCAGCCTTGCAGAGGCATGCTCTCATTCAGAGGCAAGTGGCTTTTGTGCAGACTCTTCCTATTCTGTCTAGTCTGAAGCCTCTTCCAAAAACTGCTTAGCTGATGCACTAAGAAACACTCCTAACAACATCTGACATCATTCCCTACATTCCCAAGGGATGAGGGTAGACTGCACACTGGCCTGAATTGTTTTGCCTCATCTTGTAAAATCAACTAGAAGTTGAACTGAGAAGTGCAGTGTGCTGGCAAGATTTCTACAATTTTCTAGTTATATTAATTTGTCTAAAAAGAAAGAGTGGAGCATGGTCTGAGCTCAGGTGAGATATAGCATGGCCTGTGTTAGATACCATGTGGATGTGAGCAACCTGGGAAACTGAATGTAGAACCTGTAATGGAGCCTAGACAAAACTATAGTTTGGACTCATTATTCCTACAGGACACAAATGAGCCTGAGTTCAACTCCTCAACTGCTAAATCCTCTTAGAACCAGAAAAAATGTTTTCACAGGAAGCAAATGCACACTGCAGAGGGATGGGAATCTACAGAGCTAATCCCCCATATGGAAGTTAATAAAGGATTTCCAACCAATTAGATATCTTCATCTTGGAAGGAGGTGCTGCAGGTATTGCTTTGTGTCCCAGGAGTGATTCCTGGATAGAGAAACCTAACTTCTGCTGAGTTATGTGGAAAGCTGGTTAGCAGGGAGGCCTTGTTCATTCCACATGACATCAGCAGGCCCTTACCTTAACTTCCATTGTGTCCTGGAGACCATGGAATCCAGTGATGTAACCTGAGTTGTAGCAACAGCAACTACCTTTGGAGAGTCCTTCTAGTGCCCATTAGATTCAACAATGAACACGTTGCCAAGACTGGGGAATCTCCTTAGGAGAGAATATGGAGAGTGGAGGCAGACCAGTGAGGCAGAAGGCTGACCTTCAGCCTCAGTTTAAAATGTCAAAGAAAAAATGGTTCAAAAGGAAGAACAGTAAGTTCTTGTCAGAAGATTGGGAGCTCCCTGGAAAATCTTGACTTTATCTTGAAATTCAGGTAATGGGACACAGGAATTGGGGTTTCTGGTCACAATTTGGACATTACTGCCTGACAGGTCTTCTGGAAGTCGAGGATTGCAGGCTAGTAATTTGTGTCTCCTAGAGGCCAAGGAATGAAAAGGCAAACACTGCTTTTCTGGTAATTCTTGGTTAAAATCTTACAATACAGTGATGTTTGATGGATGATGAGCTTCAAAAGGAGACCAGCAGGATGGAGAGACTAGAAGAGTGTGCCCAGCTCCAAGCAAGTCATCACTGTGTTTCAACAAGATTGGATAACACTTTAAGTACTGTGTACCTTCTCTGTATGATGAGTTATCAGTGAGGTGACTTTGTTGGTCTGGTGATGATTTTCTGCACTTGTATTGTTTCTCTAACAACCTATAGCCATGTGCTTTGGGTGACATTTCAGGATATTTGTGGTTCTCAAAAAGGAACTGAGTGCCTGTGGTTATGGAAATTGCTTCCTAGTTTCTAAACCCATAGACTTGTTAATTCTAGAGGAAGTTTGAATGGACACTGCAGCTGTGAAGAAGCCTGAGGAGGTTCTTTCTTCTCGTGAATCATGTGGTTTCCAGCCAGGGGAAAGCACCTGGCTGAGACATTCAATTACCTTTGGAGATCATAGTGTTGAGTTGAGCTGCAGGGGCATCTCAAACCAGGGTCAAAATATATTGGTGTCTCACTGAGTCACAGGCAAGGAGCATTCTGAATTTTTTTTAGGGATTCAGAGTAATCTGAATATTCTCTATGCTTAGTCACAATGCAAGTTTGCTTATGTTATCACTTCACAGTGGCATGTGGAGATCCCTCACCAACCCTAGTCCTCCTTGCCAATAATGCATTGAAATGACAGATGTAGAAACTGATCATCTGGCTAGAGAAAATGACCAGAGAAACAAAGGAGCTGGAGATTGCCTCATCTCTCTCACTGAAAGATCCCCTGACAATAATAATTCAGTGTTACCGATGACATGGTGACCATCTTGTTTCCACAATTTAACCCTTAGTTTGTATATTCTAAGATCTGATCTCTATGTCTTCTCCACCATGGTCTCCCTTTGCCAAAAACAGTATCTCTAAATATTTACCAAAAGCAGAAACTGAAACGTGGCAGGAGTTTGATGGGGAGAGCTGAATCTGTTTTTTCCAAATGAAATGCAGAGCCTGTAGACTGAGTCACATAGCATAGGGATTGTGAGAGAAGTGTGAATTCCCAGGATACATTTGGGCGTATCCTGTCATGTGGCAGCTTCTATGAGATGTTGGCTGCTGTGAGTTTGTGGTGATTCTTTATTTGCCTGGCAAGACACTGTTAGCTTCTTCAAATAGCAATTAGAGAGGCCTGGTCACACATTTCACTGTACAGATACAAGGCCTGGAACAGATCCATGCATATTTAGTCCTCTCTGAGATGACAAACCCGCATGCATCATTTAACATCCCTTGGGTATCATTTCCTTATTGATCTGTCTCTCTTTCTCTCTGTATCTGTATCTCACTCTCTCATACACACACAATTACACATATACATATACAGAAACACACAGATGGGTTGTGTATTTGTCTATGTTTGTGTCCTTTTGAGCATGTGTTCCCTCCTAGACCCTTCAATCAGCTGCCTGTGATTGGATATGAGTAATTTCCTTTCTCACAGCTTGAGGTGATTCTTGTGATGAGCATTGGGATCCCCAACTTGAGCACTACAGTTATGCCAATGTGCTCAACTTAGTAATATGTAGTTATCCCCTTTGGGAGTTTATAAATCTATCATGAGTTTCATTCTCCAAAATTTTAAGTCCCAGCAACAAAAGTCATGGTGGTGTGATTTTGGCCTCCATTGTGATAGGCTCCAGTATTTAGAATTTATATTTTGAAAACAGGAGAAATCTCATCACAGTTTTTGTTGTTCACACCCCATAAAGTAGACCATAGGGAACTTCTTATCCAGCTATTTCAGCAGTTCTCACTTCTCCTCATCTGAATATCCTGCCTCAGCTGGCCTGGTTTCATAATAGCCAATTGAATCAGCAGAAGAATTTACAAGTACATAGGAGTCATGTTGTGTCATTCCGTTGTCTCCAGTAATCTTGGTCACAGTCTGAATTCATGTGATCTACGAAAACTTTATTCATGGAAGTATTTGCTTCTAGGTCCATGCTCTACCCTCAGCCAAATCCTTTATCAGAAAGCTTTAAGATAGAGTATATGCAGATCATGGCAGACCTGAATAGGTTGAAGATTGAGAACATCAAAGCCTTGGATAATTTCAAGGACCATGAGAAGGATTCATTATTTTATTGGTAAGTGCCTGCCTTGCCTGTAATGTCCATCTGTGCCTGTCTTTTTTCCTGAACTGCAATGATCACAAGCATCCTTAGCAGGCATCACTTGGTCTTGTGCCTCTGACACTCATTTATGCAAATTGTTACAGAGAGTGTTATCTCTTCCAAGGAACAAACTCTCATCCTTAATAGAATCCATTTAAATGATTTACAATATTCCCAGTGTCATGTATCAGAGTGAGCTGGTCTTTACTCTTATGTTTCTTAACCTGATAATTGACAGCCTACTCTAGCTTATTCATGGCTGAAATCTCAATAATATCTCTGTTTCTATTTCAACACTAGGGGCAAAATTAGAGGATCACAAGATCAGGAAAGAAAGGGGACCTAAGAGATTGCACTCCTCCGAAGCTGGTCAGCAGATAAGAATTTGTGAGGGTGTATTTAGAAAATGGGTACCTCAGCTTCGAAGACTTCATTGATAGAACAGTTAGTAGAAGTGTTAAAGCATTAAGCAAAATACATATAAGATTCTATTTTACTTGGAAAAGACAAGTCGAAAGTTTTTACTTTTGTGAGGGCTTAAAATTCAAAACTGGGAATAAGATAAAAATTACCTCCAAAGGGGTCTTCAGAATGTAAGACCCAAAAGTTCACCTTTTGCCACCTTTCCCTTTCCCATTTGGAGATTAGTGAAAGATGCCTTATAATGAGATAATGCTAAGACAGTTTATCAAATGAATGATCTTGAAAAAAACATTTTAAATGGCCAGAAGTAACAGTTAGAAAATTACTGCCTATGTTTTCCCTTTAACTGTATTCCTAGATTTTGCCTTCCAACATTCCCTGCCAAAATAAAAAGGGTGGGTATGGCTGTAGCTCTTGAGTGTAGCTCAGAACTTCCCAAATGGAAGGATGATTAGGGGCACAGAGAACCTTTAACCACTCAAGCAATTATTACCACTCAGGCAGTTGATTTAATATTTAAAACAATTGGACAGTGTTATTAGAGCAGGATATAGCCACTTGAAAAGCTGTTAGAGTGATGAAACATCAGTCTTGCAATCATGCCTATGCCAATGTGTTTCTATGGAGAAACACAACTTGTCTAATGCAGCAAGAAAGACTTTGGCATCACTGCTGGGGTGATTATAGCTATTGTTTTGATGCTAGAGAAGCGATTGTATCTTGAACTGCCATCTCACAGTCTGTAACTACAGTCACCACAGTGGATAAACTGGCAGGATAGGTAAAAGAAGCTCAGCAATCAGAGATCTTTACATAACTTACTCAAGCTAGGACTTTTAAATCTTCATCAACAAACATCCTTAAACCTGTTTGCCAGCCGGGCGTTGGTGGTGCATGCCTTTAATCCCAGCACTTGGGAGGCAGAGGCAGGCAGATCTCTGTGAGGTCGAGGCCAGCCTGGTCTACAAGAGCTTCCAGGACAGCTTCCAAAGCCACAGAGAAACCCTGTCTCGAAAAAACAAAACAAAACCTGTTTGCCTACCCTTGCATATGTTTTATTACACCTGTCAAAGTTTATACTCATCAATTTTCCAATCAAATCATTAGGATGTACAAGACCTGGGATCCTCCAACTTCTGGAATGATCATCTTTAGGGGATCCAAGATGGCAGGCCACTTAAATAAAGAAATGTCCAGGTTCCAATCTCTGGGACTTGTAGCTATAGGACATATTATCATATCCTTCATTTGGCAAAGGCACCTCAGTGCTAAACAAGCCCAGGCTGAATTTCTCACACTAGGACTTTAGACAATCCTTCAGCTCAATTATGGTTGAGCCTATAAGAAAATTAGGCAGCCAATGACAGGTGAGACTAAGGGGATGCCAGCCAACCTAAGACAGGAGGGTCATCCAGCCTGGTTGATTTCTCTTTTGACAAGTAAGTTTGGCATTAATGTCCATGTTACCTGAGATAGGTGAAAATTAATAAATAAAGAAGGGGTAGATGCTGGGTCCATCCCCCTTGGGGGCTCTTTGTGAATCCTTGGCTAGCCAACAGGTTCATCCTGTTTTCCAGTCCAAGTGCATCTGATTTTCTTCTCCTGGCTTACTGATACGGCCTTGTCCCACTGACATCAACATCTAACATGAAGAAAACTCTCTGCCACCTGAGCATTTTCCACTGTGCTGTAAACCTCTTCATAAGGCTGCTCCCTCTCTACATTAAAGCAAAGAACTCTTAGCCCAAAGGAGGAGACATCTTGACTGCCATTTTAATCCCCAGGCTTTCAACCAATATAATAGACTTGCTTGTGATGCATGCACCACAGATTGTCATTTAAGCTTAGTAGAGGTAAGATCTACTGGCATGGCTGCTTTGTTTTTCTGACTGTCAATTTGAAGTGTGAAACCTAATATCGGTTTTGGGTGTTGGTAATTTCCATGTTACAGAAGCCATGTTCTTTGTAAGTAAGAAGGCATAGTGCAGAGGAAGGAGCACTGGCATGCAAGGTGTGTTCTTGTGAGAACTCTAAATTATCCAGTTATATTGCTATTTACAACATGTGATATATTATTCCTGCTATACCAGAAAGAACACTTATTTTCAGAGTTTCAAATTCTCAGGATCTATTGAATGCCAGGAGGTTTGAATTGTTGTATTTTGCTATAATTAACATGTTTTGAGGCTTGAAATAGAACCCGTGTCTTGGCGGTTCTTGTATTTATTCATAGTGAATTAATAAATATAATACAATCAATAACCACAAGCTGAAAAGGAAAGAGAATGCAGGGAGTTGGGAAAAACAAAACATAAAAATATAATGTTACTTAGAAACTCTGGGGCCATACATTTGATTAAGTTTTCCTTTACTATCTTTATTTTCTTCTTTTAGTAAAGTGGATTATGGAAGCTAAAAACTTGAGTCATCTAGTGCTCTTGAAGGCAGATAGAATAGTTATAGAATGTTTTACTTGACTTACTTGTTATTGGTTAGGACAATGCCTTTAAAGCAAAGAGTGATTGCTTCAAACCTGATGTTCATTTAGATATAGAGAGTCTGTGTTTTCATGTATTTCCAAGTCACCTGTCCTTTGTTAACCTTCCAACATTATCAATAGCTGAAAGTTAAAAAAACACATTCAAAGTCTGGAGAAGACAGTGGTTTGTTCATACATATGTCATGTTCACTAGCAAGTCCCTACATGAATGTATGGCATGCATTAAAATACCTTGTGCTCTACTGGTTTAAGACAAGGTAAATGAGTACAGTAACCAGTGTGAATGTGATTTGGTAAGGAAAGTGAGTGCTGTCTCCAGTGTGGCTGTCTTTTAGTAGGCATTATATGAGAGAATGGACTGTCCATAGAGGCTAGCTTAATCTAGAGGTTGTTTTATTCTACTTCAACTGTGCTGGACTCTTCACTTCATTCTGTTGCAGGATTATTGAGTTCTGCTATTGCCACATTGCCCACCATTGAATTTTATACATTCTTATATTTTCATTTATTTCTATGTGTTTAGGATGCTCATAGGCATGAATGTTGTTTATTGTGTTGTATTTTTGGGTGAATGCATTTTTCCTCTATTGTATGTTTTATTAATTTTCATCTGGATTGAGTGGCTTTAGTGAGGGCAATGTATCCATGACCAGTTGTGGTTGCAGGGGATGGCTGGCCTTGGGGACGAAGATGAGCTGAATGTTTGTCTTAGGGTTTATATTGCTGTGAAGAGTCAGAATAACCACAGCAACTATTATAAAGGAAATATTTATTTGTGCTGTCTTAATTAAAATTTCAGAGTTTCCCTCCATTATCATCATGGTGGAGATCAAAGAAATAGGAAGAATAAAGGTGGTTTCTGGACATGTGGAAGTATGTGGTGATTGTCCAATCTAATGAATATGATATAAGTCCAGTTCTACCCCAGACTTCATCTTCCAAAGTTGTTTATTGCAGTCTCACAATTTCATATGGGTCACATCATTGGTTCCATATAACATTGAAACATTTAACTAGTAAGATTTGGGAATCCCATACATCCATACATAGATCTTGGGAGTGCCAACTTACAATCCCATGGCCAGAGATTCTGGGAAACAGAACCTTCATTCAGTGGCTGATGGAAGAAGAGGCAGACTTCCATTCTCTTTCCTTTTCAGTCTTGTGGTTAATGATTATATTATGTCTATTAATTCACTATGTATAAATCCAAGACCCACATGACACAGGTTCTATTTCAAGGCTCAAAATGTTATTTATGGCAACAATACTTCAAATCTCTGGACATTCAGTGCTTCCTGAGAATTTTACGTTCAGTGTTCAGTGTTCTGTCTGGCAAATCAGGAATAATAGACAGATCACATACAGTCAACAGCAATATAACTGGATAATTTAGAGTTCCTCCAACCAAACAACATGCATGCCAGTGCTCCTTCCTCTGCACAATGTCTTTTTTCTTACTTACAAAGAAGATGGTTTCTGAAATGTGGAAATTACACAACCCAGAAAAAGATATTGGTGTTCATGCTTCCAGGTGTCAATAAAAAAAACAAAGCAATCACCTGAGTAGATCATACTTCTTCTAAGCTGAAATGGCAATCTGTGGAAACCACACACAAGCAAGTCTATTATATCCAGGAACAGCCTGGAGACTGAAATGAAAGACAATTTATCTGGTCATTTGTGCTAAGATGTCTATTCTTTATTGTAGAGAGGAAGGAATCGTTTTTTGGGGGGTTGGAGACAGGTTTTCTCTGTGGCTTTGGAGGCTGTCCTGGAACTCACTTGGTAGTCCAGGCTGGTATGGAACTCAGAGATTCA